>NC_135054.1:7568928-7872142 GCF_051014685.1 Ptiloglossa arizonensis | reverse complement strand
GGTACTATAGTTCTGTGTCTCACGTTTCTGCTCGAGTGTAGGACTGTAGGGAATTAGTTGTTGGGTCTCGGGGAATGCAGCAACCGCGCCACAAGTCTGTATCTTCGAAGTGCACAAATATAGGATGAGGATCGTTTTCGTGGGGATCCTGGACGTGCATGGCCGTTCACTAGGTTTCGTCGGTACATAGAATATTTACTTCGGCCTAAGTTTCGGGTTAACTTGAAGAAACTTTCGATTGACCGAGGAACTCCGTCGACGGGAGTGTTGCGCATAGTCGAAGAACACAGAGCTTAATTAGGCTGCCACGGAATACCGTAAGCTGTGTCGAAACGCGTATACGAATCACGACTTAGTCAAGAATAGCAATTCGAGGAAAAAAATTTTTTTATATTTTTCGTAACAGTATGTAATCGCGACGAACGACACATTTTACGTTTTCGGTTATTTCTTTTTTTTTGAGGTTTTTTTTCAAGAGAATGTGGTTTAATTTGGAATTAAGACTACGTTAACAATAGAAAAATATATGCAAGTGTAAAAGAAAAAGTGTGAAGCGGAGAATTGCGCATAATTTTAGATCAGTTTTTACTTACAATGGTGCGAATAGTTTTTAAAATTTTTGTCCTGATTGTAGATCTAACATCTAACTCGATCACTTTGAAGAAGTCTCAGAGGGAAACAGTATTTGTTTGGAATAGGCGAATATTATTTTAAGCAAAAAATGTTCTCAAAGATACATTTTTCTAGATTTCAGGGTGATTCATATATTTTTAAAAAATGGAGTTAGATGTTTCTAACAGTTCTAGTTAGAAATATTACTCTTCGTCGAATAAAATCACAGATGCGTTGTTGTGCCCATAACGCATTCATTGTTTGTTAAGGGATGAAAGATGCGTGAAAATTTGCAGTCGAGTAGGTTGTACCTGTTGGTAAGCAGAACCGTTTTGCAATATAGAATATCGAATGCAGGGACTTGGCTGTCCTGGGCAGACAAGCACCTAGGCACGAACCTACCGGATGCATCAAATGCACCAAATGCACCAAATGCACCAAATGCACCGTGATAACGTCACTCACAGGATGTAGGGCTAGTAATTCAGCCCCTCCAAAAGCATGGAAGGGGCGTCTGTCCCCTTCGTGTCTGCTTGTGCAGTGCAACGAGTAATTTTCGAAATTGCCCTTCCAACGTCAATTTCAGAGCACGTTATCTAAGGATTTGAAGGACTTTCCTTTAGAAAAATGGAAAGGACTCGATCGAACAAAGGCAAAGTGTCTTCCATAGAACGAAAATGTTTCTTCAACCGAACGGTAAATATACTGTATTTACTCGCTCAGATTCCGGAAGCATTGTTGCAATGTTTATTCTTTTCCGTTATAAGTTAAATAAAAGTTGACAATATGTTGGGGAATTTGCATTAATATCGTCGCCATTCCGATGGAGAAAAATATATATTGTGGACACGCTATTTAAACTCGCAACGTTCGCTTCTCGAAGTGTGCTAGTTTGTTAAGCACGTATTATGCTAATTAGTCGAGAATCGATGGTATTTTGACACCTTGCGATTTATTCGCTCGAGGAATGGCTATAACGAGCCCCGCCAGTATTTGATTAATAAATTCTCACGTACTCGTGACATAATAAAAACCGATCTTCCGCGGGAATGTAAAATGAGGTGATTATTCATGAGTCTGTGAAATTGCATATTCAGAGGTCGTCAAGAAAGAGCTCTCCTTCTATTAAAAGGAACGCTCGAAAGTGGCCGAGAATTTAATCTGACAATATATACAAGGTCGTGAACAAAATGAGACATCAATTGAGCAATGAAATCGGTAATAAATTTTATTATAGAGTACACGTTTGGGACGTGGTTTCGTCAGTGTGGTGAACGATAAGCAAATATAATTTACCGTAATTAAGAAACTTTAGCACAGGAATACAATTCCAAATAATGTTCTCGGTTTAATGAAAATTATACCGTAAATAATAATGTATCTTCCACCACGGTATTGTCTGTCTCGATATTCAGTTGCCCGAATGACATATACAGTTTACAATTTCTGAAACTTTCGGAAACCTTGTTTCTAAATACGTTTGCATAATTTCGATGACATTATGAAATCATTCGGTTGTTCTCACAAGCAAACCCGTGTTAACAGTTTCGTACCTTCTCCTGTAATGGATTTATCTCAGACAGGGTACTGCAGCGTAGTTTCGTGTTACACTTTGTAATCAAATAGGACTGAAAACAAGTTAATGCCAAGTTTGCCATAGATTACGATGCGAATGAAACAAAATTGCTTGGAGAGAGTATTTTAGGGAGGTTTCGACATGTTTTGTAGTTGGATGAAAAATAATTGTCCATTTGATTTCTCTGAACAATTTCTACAAGACGGAGTAACTCAAAACCGACGTACAATGTATTAAAGGCGAGATAGTGTTTATAATAGTATTCACTAACTTGAGCAAAGAACGTTTATTCGACGGAAAATATATCATACGATAAATATCTCGATAAATAAACAATATTTGCGTGTTTCGCGAGGTTGAGAAAAATTTGGGTACATTTCGTATAGAATTTTATTTTGCGTATCGCCAGCTCGCGAGTTTTATCGCTCCAGAAATTTTCCCAAAACGAAATGTTTGATAAATTTGTTTCCGTACCGTAAGCAAATACGTCGAACAATTCCTTCTGCTGTACTCTGTAAAAATTTCTTACTCGATTTAGCAAGCGCTACACGCGCCTCGAGATCTGCGCCTTCTTTATGTTCCTCGTACACTTTCGCGCGATTCTTCGCGTTCGTTCATAAAAATGTATCTTGAGAGCACTTAGAAAATAAAGTTTCAGAATCCGCGTCATTGGAGTAGAATGGAACGCGAGACATCAGTACACATTACAGAGCCAGCGGCACAGACAGCGTGTAAACGAATTTCCGCGTCACGTGCAATTCCTTCGCTATATCCGTAGCGCCATTGTGACCCCGCTACCAAGCCCCCCCCCCCAGCACACCCGCCCCTCCTCTCCTGCTTTTTTCTTTTCTCATCCTGGCTCGATTCTCGCTCTTCTTCCATCCAGCCACGGTGAAATAAAATGGAAGAACGCAGTCTGAGAAGAGGGACGAGGAGCGGGGAATGAAAAGAGCGAAAGCTCTACCCCTCCTCGTTTTTCCTCTCGTTCGTTCCCGTCTTTTCTCACGGCGCGGCGAAAGGAAAGACCGGAGTTTATTTTTATCTGACACCTAGAACTAATTTGATCTCACGTTCGGGAACACTCTTTGAATAAAAGTTCCCTGTTTCGGAGCGTCGCGACGCTTTCGACGCAGAATTTCGCGCTGTAACGGCAATACAGCGCCGTCACCTACAGGTGCACCCCCTCGATCGCTGACCTTTGATCTTTTCCAGCGATAGATTTTGTTCTGGCTTCGGTTCAAAACGAAACGGCTGGAAGCAAGGGGATAAATTGAGGAGTCGTTTTATGTGCTTGGACGCGATGGCCGATTTATACTGCCCGTCGAGAATGCACCGAGGGAGGGGGAAACTTAAACGCGTTAGGTATGTTTATCTCCTTTCGCGAATTATAGATAAACGTAAACTCGTCCGAGTTGGGGTTTGACGAAAAATTCAATTTCGTATTTCAACTTTCCGTTTGAGAATAACAAACAATTGTACGATGTTGTAAAGTGTCGATACTTCACAAGTTATTTTGAAATTCGTTAATTTATGTTGTAAATGAATTTATAATGTGGTTATGTATGTTTTTTATGTTTTGTCGAACGACTACACTTATCGTACAACCTAGTATATACGTTTTTATATACGTTTCTGTAAATATGTATATTACTTTTATTTAACAATTTTATTCGATTTGATGGAAAAGTATGTATAAAATTACAAGTGCGTAAAAATGACATAGAAACCCTTCGGAAAGAATTAATATTGTAAAGATTGTGTTAATATTGTTTCTTAGAATGTAGCGTCTATTGACAGATTTACAGAAATTTTTACCTTAATCGAAGTAATGTAAAAGAATGGAGTTCAACGAGTTGTTACACGAAATAAATATTTTAGCAATAGAAAGACGAGGATACGTATTTATTTCGTAGAACATTTACCAGTTTTAGCACGTTTTAACGTATCGCTGTTCTTAAAGTGTACAAGAAACATCAGGTAGGTTTACAAATTTAAAAGGGTGCCGCCTTCTTTAAATTTGGTTTTACCGAGTACTCTCAATCGCGCGGCAATCTCGGAGAACGTATTTCATGCTGTAGAAGTGTGGAACGAGTATTTGAATAATGTAGTCTCGGACATTTCCGCTAACCCATTATGCGTGCATTTGTCCGTCTAAAATCAGAGATGCTTTTAAAGAGCATCTTCTATCGTCGAGAAGGGAAAGTAGAAAAGTAATCTGGTACATGTATCTTCCATTATGTTCATGTATTTCTATTATTCGTGTATGTTCCTTCATATTTTAACATTTTTATGTGAACAAAAGTTTAACATTTCTATATAAAGATATCGAGTATCACACTTTATTTTACACTTTTATCAAGTATTTCAATTGGAATGCCTAAGAAACAACAGCATACTATTTATCAATTGTCTATGTTCATTCACTTACCCGTCCACACGGTCTGACCGTGCATGATCCTATTCTACTAGCCACTAAGTAATCTAGTAAGTAATCTAACTCATCGTTCGTTATCGCATAAGGAAAGTTAATTTATTGACTGCAAACATGATACTTAATTTGTTGTTTAAATGGTTTAAACTAATACGTAATACGCGAAAGAATATTTTGTCTTTCATTTTTGAATCAAATAAATTATACTCAAGTGAATAACATGTGTTACAAAGAACATTGTGAAATTAAATTATAATGTGATTCAATATTCCGTTAATTTATTTAGATATTCAGTAAATTTCATTAAAATATTCATTTTAATGAACATTTAATTAAAATATTCAGTAAATTAAATTAAATCAGATTATAATTTAATTTCTACATATTATAGCTCTCTCAAACATACTTTTTCGCTCCTTCGAGACAAGTAATTCAATATTTCTCGTCGTAAAAGTGTTTCTCCAATGTAGAATTAACAAAACAAGCATAAATTTACATTTTGTCTTCAGAATTCTATAAAGAAATAAATTTGAATATAATTGAACAAAAACCAATAATTACATCAAACGTAAGAAATACACTAAATAAGAAAGGTGATGAGAAAACTTTTCTTAAATATAGAGTACATCGTATATAATTTGAAATAAAGAGAAACAAAATTAATTCACTGATATAAGAAATTTGTTTGTGAATATTTGTAACTATGTAATGCTACATTAGTATTACGTTATTGTTTTGTATTTCATATAATTTACATATAAGAAATTCCACGTAATATTGTTTCGTTTATCAGTAACTGTCGAGCAACGATTATTGTAGAAGATTGATTTCGAAAAAATTCGTCAGGTATTCTCGAAAATCGCTTGAAATCGGTCACTTGTACGTTCACAAGGCTCCAGTACGTACTTTCACAACTGAAATTCTTCGCGAGTTTCTGTGAATATAAATTATGCAAATGGAACGTAACAAAATACCGATTAGGAGTACGTTCGTCCCTAAACTCTGCGTTCCGTTAATTAAATATCGAACGCGTAAATATTTCTCGGCACGTTTTAGTACCGCCACGAGAGTTTCTCTCGTTCGTGGAGCTGTTAAAAGCTTCTCGAACGTGGTAGGGACCGATGTATTTTGCATCCTGGAACGCCACGTACACTCGATCGTGCTTTAACTTAGAAGGGCTCGTTTTACCTCGTACTACTTTCTCGGCACACAAACACCGGCAATTTCAAGTCGAATGGTACACGGGTTTATTCGTACTAACGCATTGACGCCAAGGCTTGTTCACTCAAATGAACGTGTTTGCACCTGAACGTTCCTCTAACAATCTCCTCTCAACCCCTCTGCGAACTGAGAGAGAGTGTTTTGTAAGGGTCCACCGGTCGCGACAGTCTGCTCCCACTCAATTAGTCGAGTGTTTCTGCGAGCTGCGTGTGGCCAGTTTTGCAGCTGATGCACCTGTAACGCAGTCCACGAGTAATTAAGCAATGTTCAGGTTTGTCGGTCGGACATGATTTTGTCCTTCACCAAAAACCGACCATGAAGTTCTATTTCTCTGTCACGGTGTCCTAGTGAAATACTGACTGCACACAATCTACAGAACACGTTGAAAATACTACGGAATAACGATCTTTAAACTTTGTGGAGGACACCCTCTTGTAAAAGAAGGAATTTTTGCGTCAGAGATAAGTGGTACATTTAAAACTATACAAAACGGATGCAATTAGAGGCACAAATTGCTCGTTTTTGAAGGGGGAAAACATTGTTCCAGGCAGAAGTTGTTTTCCATTTGATGGATGACATATTGTGGTGGTATCTTTTTCTTGTCCGGGGTCAAGTATCGGTGACATTTCAAGGTCATTAATTTTTTGAAACGGAACGATATATTTTATTTACCTTAAATAGAACATTCTAAGGCGAATACAATGACTGTTCGAGACCCTTCGAGGTCACTTAAACGGCAGTTACGAAGAAAAATATATTGTTTCAAGAGATGTAACTATTCAAGTATTTATATAATTACTATGCCAAATTCTAACCGAAGTGCTTGCAATAGTGACCTTGAGTAACGGTACATGCTTCGAAGAAGTTTAGTAATTTACGATAAATAGTAATTATTAACAATAGTCGAGAATTAAAAATATCAATTTTACTCAAAATTTAAAGCAACGAATGCTGTGATTCATTAATTTGATTCTTTTCGAAGACGTTTAGGAGTGTGCCAAACTCCCGACTTGTTTTTTTTTCCTTTCAATTATAAATAAATACCGTTCTTTTTTAATGTGTATCGTCTACAATAGACCGTGTATTCAATTTGTTTAATTTGATTAAACAGCAACCAATCCGAACCAGCTAAGAGCACATACGTAATTATGGGTTTGTGAGACACCCGAGCGCCTACTTAAAAGTTAACACCCTTGGCATTTTTGATTTACCAAGACGAAACTTTTCACGTTGAAAGCATCCTCTGCTGCCACTAAGCGGCACGAAAACATTCTGCACACCGATGTTAATTCCCAGATGCGATATTTCATAGGGTGGTTAGAAGTAAATGCACCCACAGAGCACGGAGTGCTTTCGGGTGAAACTGGGTTTACTCGCATACATATCTTGCCTTACTACACTCTCATCTTGGGAGAGTGGTTTCCACATTACCGCGCGAAGGAATGTCATCGTAAGAATTAAGCTCTGCTTAACAGTTTCATGCGTTACATTGCGGCTCGGTAAGATAAATGAAATTGAAGTCGTCGTTGAAGCGATCCAATAAGAAAGGAAAGAAGATATAAGAATGTAGGTTAATACAGAGGGGCAGGGAATACTGGAAAGGCTGATAGCAGCTTACGTAGAAAATTGTGGAGCTGTGGGTCACCCAGTCTCGGTGCGGCCGTTTCGGAATTTAAGATAAGAAAGGTCTTTCGTGAAACATAAAAGGTGTTATCGTAAATGTATACTTCGGGAATGAGTTCCGGCAATCACGATACCTTTTATATATTTTCTAAAAATAATACGATATCAGAATCGAGAACATCTAAGTAAAAAACAGGAGTTCCATACTTACGCGTTATTATGCAGAGTGTTCCAATTAAATTGACACAACGAAATATCTCGTAGAAAATTGAATAACAAAGAAAAAGGTTTGTATCACTTTGACGAATAAGGAGAGAACATAATAAATTCTTTGACTTTTAAAGCAAGCGCTCGTTTCTTTATAATGAGAAGACAAAGTTTCGATAGACAATGTAGTAATATTACTAGATACTTGTGTTATTATTGCTTCGAGTACTGAAATCGGTATACAAGCTCATCAATATCAAGGACCAAGATCTTTTCAGAAGCTACCTTCTTTATCAGGGAGGTCTCTTTTCAGACACCTATCTTTTGATAGTGATAAGACATTTCGTTATTTCTTCTACATAATTCTAAAGGGAGGTCTTTATCTCCTTTATCAGGGTGGTCTCTCTTCAAAGAGACTTATTTTCTGACAATGATAAGAGATTTCGTTATTTCTTCCACATAATTTTAAACGCGAGCGTCCGTTGCCAACACAATTATCGCGTTTCCATAGAAAAGTCGCAAACTTTTTTTCCCCTTCATAACGGTGGCAAATCGAGCCCTTCGATCTCTTTCGTCCGGAAGACACTGAAAAATTTCTTAAAATCGGTCGAGCTTACCTCGTTCCCAGCTGACTTACATCGTTCACGTTTTGGCAGCCTTCGCACTTATTATGCGAAAAATAGTCGGTGCCATAGAAAGGGCGAGCTTTACGAACGGGGTTTCCGAAGCTCTCTCGGTAAACTCGGGGCTTTCCTTTCGACGAGCTTTCGGCATTGTGCCGGCTAGCACGCCGAGACTAGCCCGCGCACGTAAATACCATGATTGATGGGCTAGAAACAGCCCTCGAGTCTCCTCTATCCTCTACCTTGCTCCGCTCTGTTGCTCCTCTCTACCCTTCGTTCGCGTCGCAGTTCGACCTATTTGGTACGAAGAGCGAAGTTTACAAGGAGCACACAATGGAGCTTGATTTTCCACACCCACACTTTCGTTCTCGGCCACTTAACACATCATCCGCCATGGGTATTGTTTGACTGTTGAACGACGCGTGCTGGTCATCGTGTTCGTCCTCCATTTTCTTTGCCCCACCTCGGATGGAATCTGTTGCTGATGAAGCGTGGACGAGCACCGCCGAATACTTGAAAGAAGTCCATTAAACACAATTACGTTTGATGGGGGGTGTTCTCGAGCGTGTGATTTATGATTGTCTCGAGGGAGGGATTCTTTTCTCTTTAGAGTTATACCATATGAAATTGATGATACCTGGCGAACCGTTTCATTCCCAGTGGTAAATATTACAACCGTTCCCAAATCGAACGTATCGATCGCTCTGTATCGTGTTTGAGCAAGTCGATTTGTTCCGGACAAACTTGATCCTCCGATGAAAGGAATACCAAATGATTCGATAAAGGTGATACCGGGGAACCGTGTACACGGTGTATGAATGTATTATTTGAATTGACTTCGGGGGTGCGTAGAAACGTTTTCGATGCAGTGCAAACGTTCGCGGTTAATAGCCTAAATCTATCAAGCTCCTTTCAACGTTAGGGCAGTTCATCGACGTTATTCTCATCTCGTATATAATTTTTGGACCATTTGATCGTAACAGTTGGTACTTGAGCGATGTATCGGTTAACAGAGCCTGATAAATGGGACTTATTCTATGTGCATTGGAATTTGCGCCAGCCATTACAGTACTATGTATAGAAAGTTATGAATTCATGACTAGAGATATTTTATGAAACGGAAATTGAAACTATCGTATATTTTCTTTGTGAACGCTTTTTTACTTCCGGAGTGGAATTCCAGTACATTTGGAATCAACGTGGTCGCCAAATAATCGTTGAACGATTAAAATAATGCGGAGTGAAATAAAAGGAGGCGTATACTTTTAAATATATTTAAAAAACGAAACAAAAAGATACTACGTTTTTAAACAGCCTCTCGAATAATATACTAGCCACTGTTTAAAATTCTGCTCCTTCGACGTTAGCTTTTCTACCTTGAAATGGAACCTTGTGATAAAATGAAAGGCAAGTGTTGATAGGAAAAAATATTTTTTCTATGAACCACATTTTTAAACCGTCTATAGAAAAAAAAACTAGCCACTGTTTAAAATTCTGCTTCCTCGATGTTAGTTTTTCTACCTTGAAATGGAACCTCGCGATAAAATAGAATGCAAATGTTGATAGGAAAATGTATTTTTTCTATGAACGACAACGGTGACATTTACGAGGCGGTGCAATCTGTTGCTTGTTGTCGCTTCGCCGCGTTGTCAAAATTAAATCGCTCGTAAACCGCAGTGAAAATTTAGAAGGTAAGTATTCGGGTAAATTGTAGGCTACCGCGAACCGTTCTGCTGACTGCGCCGGGAACTACGTTGAATTAGGGCGAACCGAAATCAAACCGAATCAAGCTAAATCAAACCGAATCAAGCCAAATCAAACCGAGCACAAATTGTAAAGGGCAGCGGCGTCCGCAACACTCGTGTACGGATAATGAGTAAATACGATTATCCTACCCGTAGAACGTTCATTCTCTTCTGGATGTCAGTCGATTCGATGGAGTAACGATGGAGTAACCATTTAATTGAATTTTTCACGTCCGTTCGTGTACATCGTTGTTCCCCAAATGAACATCATTCGCCGCGCGAAATTTGTCTCTACCTTCAAAGCTAGACAAGGTTTGCATTAATCAAATAAGGCACGAGTTAGCGTTCGTCTCTTCTTGTTGTCCGCTCGGCTGCAATTTCTCTGTAGACAATTTGGCCACTGGACCCACCAGGAAATGCACCAGGATCTGTTATCAGCCTCAGAGTTTAGCGGTTTCCTCGATCCCAATGTGGATGTCTGTGACGCGTATATCTTCACCTGTGCAGCGGTACATCCGTATCTGTCGTGACTTTCGACTCCAGTACGCAGCTTACGACCTCAGGCTAGATCAGATCCTCCTTCCGGAAACCTCTTTCCACTATGACCAACCGAGTTCAACGCTCTCTGGTGCATTCGCGTCTTTTAAGTCTCTAGAAAATTTGCCGAACAATTCACCGCGAAATTGTGCCTCATCGAAAAATGTCCATTCATCGTTCGATTTATCGCGATCCAGATGATCGACGACAACGATACACGAACGCTCGGCCAACTACTTCGATACTCGTGTCCACTGGCCAACTTCCTACTTTACGTGTCACCTTTATAAATCATGGGTTGCTTTTATTATTTCACGTGTTTCGCAGCGAGTCTTTACGCGCGAAATTCACGTTGACGATAGTACTGGAACCGTGAATTTCTATCGCTTTCCTCGGATTGATCGATCGACCTCGCGGAGAGAACAAGTTTCAACGCCTTGGTGAGATTTCCCGTAGTCGGTGTATAGTTTCTTTATTAAATGAAATGGGAAAATTGAACGAAGAAGCAGATACAAAAGTTATTTGTAAACGTTTCGAGCTTTGGCTTGGGTCTTCACAAGTGTATTATTAATCTGAGAACAAAATTATACAAGAGATTTTGGATCGATATGTTACATGGTGTAACGTTTGTTAAGAATAATACGATTGTACAGAATGTTTTCGTATATTAGTGTTTACAAGTAGCGTTTGTTATTTTCGTTTCTTTAATAGGATATCTAAAATTATGAAAATTCATTGTAGCCTTTATACAGACTTATAAGTATAACTACTTATATACAATATTTATTTGATCTAAAATCTAATCTGATCTTTTAATCTAAAATTATGAAAATTCATTGTAGCCTTTATACAGACTTATAAGTATAACTACTTATATACAATATTTATTCGATCGACTATACTTCGGATAAACTTTTGTTCGTTGTTCGAAATTTCTATCCAGATTACAATCTTTACCCATCTCCGGCCTTATAAGTAAAGTTTGAACAAATATGTAGATATGCGTTCCATTTTCTCTGAATTTTGTATAGGCACCTATTATTTCTCCACTTGTTTGGACGGCGAGCGAGGTTATGCTCGCTTATTCCAAAAATCAATAGCAGGGGAAATAATACGCCGAATGCGTATTTGTTTAAAGATCTGTTAGGTCAACTTCATAATTCTACTGAGAAATTAACTCTTTGCAAACCGTATTGATGATTTTCCCGTCCACCGCACACAAATTATAAATCACAGTTCGATCATGTTTATTTTATCGTCTCGTACGATTAATTATTTCCCGACGATTAATTATTCCCAACATTTCTCGGTAATTAATTATCATTAGACGTTTGCGTCTGGCGCGGGAGATGCTATGATATTACGCTGCGCTCGAGACTTATTACTATAGTCTTCCCTCGCTCCCGAACTATTAAAGAGAAAGTAATAAATTGTTATTTAACAATGTCAAAATTATACGAATTGAGAAATAAGTGAGACAAATTCCGTTACTACTTTAATATAGTCTTGAACTGTATAAAGTGAAATTGCTCTCGTTGATTTAATAGGGTATTCTGATCCATCTTAGAGATGATTTTCGCGAATCAAACGAATAAGACTATTGAAAACCCGTTAAGATTTCATACAAATGTTTATTCGTATTTCAAATATATACAAAAGTAATTTAAAGTAATTGTATTCAATATTCCACAAGAAGAAGTATTTTGACGTTCTCGATCGAACCAGTGACCTTTACAGAAACGAAAGATTAAAATTCTGTTGAAATAAATACAAAGCTATAAATATACATAAAAATTATGCGTAATATGTACACAGCGAAGATAAACTTAAAAAAATAAAAACGAAAAAAAAAACACGCTTTGAAATATGAATACCCATTTAACGTAAATTAATTACCATAAAAATACCGCCGAGCACAAACTTGAACAAGCAAAATCGTTGAGATAAATAAAATTAATGTAACGTATACGATGTACTGCATGTCCTTCATCCATAAAAAAGTATGTGTCGTTTATTCTCATATTTCATGGTTAAAGAATCAAAATAGATTTGACACGAAACGTGCAAATAAGACTCTTTTAAACTCGAATAAAATAACCGCGTGTTAAGTTGCAACAATTCGAAAATTTGGGAGGAAGGAAGACTTTTACAAAATCAGATTGGTAGCCGACGCATCGAAGTAAAATATCGATTTCTAAGACGCTTGTAACGAGCGTGAGGTTCGAGTTGTTAAACGTCGTTTCCGTCACTCATGAAAATGAGAGTGTCATACTGAAGGTAATTCCAGGGCGACGGTACAGCATTAATCGGTGAAATTTCTGCGAGGCTCGCGCAGCAATGTATTAACAATTTAACGGGCCGACACCTGCGATAGCTATTATAACACAATTATATACAACGCTTCGCGCAATAGTGTGTGCGCGTATTGCGAATTCGTGTAGCAGACTGCATCCGTACACCGAGATGCGGGGTGAATTACTCGAGCTCATAGGTCTCGGCATAAACTCCGTCATTATTCCCTTTCTTGCTAAAGTTTACCGAACGCCACAAGGCTAAAATACGGTATAACATGATATATCATTATAGTGAACGTAAAATTGTTACGAACGTATATTACGTAAGATGCTAGCGAATGCTAGGTGTGTATGTGTAAGCATGAAGGCGAACGAAGGTACGAGCGATTCTTTACGGGGGTTGTAACTGGTCGAGGTGCGATAATAAGTCTAGACGATGGTTCAGGAGGATTTTCCGCAACGCTGACATAGTGCAGGCCCATCGTCTGGCGACCACCCGAGGACAGATGTCAAGTGCAGGATGACCTAGTGTGGTAATGCGTGGAAACGGAAGGAAATGCGTATGGTTCGGAGAAAATGTGAAGTGTTTGGGATAAACGAGCGAGTGAAGGGTTTCTGAGGTGTGAAAGAAGAGCGTTTACAATGAATGGCGGGGTGTCCGAACTGAGGTACGAAAAAAGAGCAATTTATATGGCGCCAGATTGAGGAATTTTGGGTGAACGTGACCAGATGCATGGAGTGAGGAAGGTTAAGGGTTGAAATGAAAGGGAATTAAATTCGTGTAAGAATGTAGGGTGCGAGATTGGTTGTTGCATCTAGCATGTCGTAGAGTGTGTTCGATCGTAGAGTATATAGAAAAGTGCTATCTACTCTATAGTTCGTCCAACGAGACGAGATACCGAATACGACGACTGCGCGTGATGAATGCGTGATCAGATTAGGTTCGACTTCACAATACTCGGATCCAATGATTACGTAGAATACTTTTTCTAAATTTCATTGTTATCTTTTGTAATTGAAATTATTTGACTTACAATTAAGTAACTTGTATAATCAACGGTACATATATTAAAGAAACTATGCTTCCGAACAATCACTCATTAAAGAAATATAAGATAGATATAGGATAATAAAGGGGTAAATGAAATAAGTTGGACGAAATAATTTTTTTTTTTATCAAAAGTTTACTTTTAATCACTGTTTAAACTACTACGACCACCACCATCAACGGAATAATGTTCGGTTTGTTTGAAAAAAATCGAACCGTTCGAATAAACCGAGCAACTTGAGGGAAATCGAAAGAAGACATGCAGTGTAAATTCCGAAAGTTCTTTCAAACCGTTCGGTTTATTCTGACTAGAAAAAAAAGCTTCTATAACTGAGTGAGAGTCCTTCCTGGAGCTCAAGAAAGTAGATCAATAGCTACAGACCATTTAACTGATCACGCAGAAGTTAATGTAAATATTGGTATCTCGTCTCTTTGGATGGACTATAGATACGGTATAGTAGATTACGATTTCGAAGTAACTCGAGATGTTTCGTTTACTCGGGATACGCTGTTGTTGTTTATTATTACTCGTGTGTTATTACTCGTGTTATTGCTCGTGTTATTGCTCGATTTTTTATCTAATTTTAATTTTAATTAATGGTCGCAATTGCGATCATGCGGCACAACTTGGTCAACATTGGTCAATATCAAGGTTATGATGAATTGTTTGCTTTAGTCGTGTTATGAAACAGGTTCTTTCTATTACTCGTAAATTTGTAAAATGTTTCAAAGATTGAAACAATACCTCCGTCCAAATGTTTAGTTTTCGTATAATTCAACTGATAATGTTTATAGAAAATGATATTCAAAACAAAAATCTGGTTGTTATTCTCTAGTGCTTCCTTGTTATATAGTATGTAAGCAGAAACGTTCTTATGTAACGAGTAAATAAAAGCGTATAAACGAAATATCCAGAGGCGGTAGACGAATATGAGCTCGAAGAATCTGCCTTCATATTGCAAATTTTCCCTTTTCCACGCGAATATCGGGTAATTAAAACTGTTAAAGGAATGCCTCGTCAAAGATACTTACAAACAAACGAGAAATATTACAATTTATTAATTAAATCACTCTAGTATCGAGTAATTATCAACGTATGCAAGCGCAATTCTCAATAGTCGTTAAACGAATGCGTTAAAATGTTGATTATTGGAAATAATATTGAAGCAAAACATTTGTGATGAATAAGGTTTCGTATAATTGATCGATAAGAAAAAAACTAAAATGGTGAACGTTTAAACAATACGGAACCATGCCTCACCGTTATAGAACAAAGTTAAAATATTGTAACAACTCGCACAAATATTGCGTACGTTCGATAAAAAAAATTGAATTTTTCTCATATACAAACATTTTAAATATAGGCTAAAAGGACATACGTCGAATCTTCTGATAATATGCTTCTTTAAAATCAATATCATAGTTAATCGATGCTTTGATATAACTACGAAAACATCTATCAATCTATTGGACAATAACTTTAGTTAAATTATTAAAAACCTTGTATCCAAATATTTTATATCGACGCTTAAAGAAAGTATAGTTCAGAGAGCAGTATGCTACGTATGTACCTGTCGCAACTTGTACTAGAAATTAATAGTAGCGAGGAAAATTTAACAGCAGTTGATTTTACGCTGTTGGAATGCTTTAGTTGGTCGTTCAACTACGTCGAGTACTACTAGACGCTACATAATTATGTTGTGATAGTTATCTCAGGTGATCCGATAATAATTTTGCATTTCTGTACGCTTTCGCGAGGAATTTCTGTAACTTTATTGGCACTACACGCTGTACTTTCCAAGTTATAGTATATGTGTACAAGTAATTACTTCATGGTAATTGTTTAATTGCTTCTGAACTAAATTTTTTGTTTCGAGAACAGGAACAATTCACTCGAAATCGATTATTCGATCTTGTACCTGAGAAAATTAACTTTCGTGAATATTAATATTGTTTTTTATTAGATAAATAACTTACATATTTGGCGAAAATTTTGCTCGTCACACAATTATATAATAAACAATATAAACCGATCAATCATGAAGGATAATTGGTCGAATAATTCTTTGCATTATTATTTCCAGTAATTCTGTTCAATTAATTTCTATTGTGGTACACGTCTCACAGTAAAGACATGGGGGTACTAAATAAACATTACTTCAGTCTAAAAAATAAATACTTTCTTTAAGTATTTTTTAAAAATTGTTCGAAACAAATGCGAGTTTTTAATATCAGCAACAACTTGAAAATCTGAAAAAATGAGAATATAAGTCTATTTCTTTTCTTTACGGAGAAATTTTCAAAGAGAATACACGATAACTTAAAATTAACCGTGTGAATTGAAACATTAATCAATATTAACGCTGCACGTTTGTATATACCGTAGAAACAACGATTTTCAAAATTGTGAAAACTATTTCAAGATTCGTTTACGTGAATTTCAAAAATATTACTTCAAAAAGTATTATCCGATTACACGTGATAGCCCATAAAAAAATCTCCCAAACGATCACAGCAACCTCTCGATGTTAATTCCTACCGGTTTTTCGATATTGTACAAAATTGTCCAAAATATTTTTCATACACCGTTAGAAATCACGTAATTCGAGTTTCCGTAAAATTCGTAATCTTACGTATATGTGGAACGAGCCGGTGGTATTGTAGGTTATCGCGGGTAATTAGTCTCGGAGGGTTGCCGCGGTGGCCCAGAATGATAAATTTTTACAGCAACGTTTCGATATTAATTTCTACCTGCTCGGTCCCATTGCCGCTAATGACCTGCAGACGCCCGAAATTCAATGAACCATGCGCGACCGTGATTTCTCGCACATTTATCCCGAAGAAAGGCCGTTACAAAAAAGGTCGTGGGAAATCGTCCCTCCTGTAGCACTCGCACAGAATCACTGACACGCTTTAGATGGCGGCGCGCGCGTTACGAAGGGCAGTTCGCCTCCGGCCGCCGTGGAGTACGAACGTGCTGGGCGCGTCTTCCGATCGTTTCGATCCCTAATCACGTCTGTGTGCCGTGTTCCCGTGAATGTTTTGTGTTCAAATGTGTCACCGACTAAGCATCGTTCTGTTTCCCATTAACCACGCGTTCAACACGGCGTTCAACACGTACATTCGCAACGCTTAGTGATCGACCGGTGAGAAGCTCCCGACAGCTTACATCGGACTCGGAGCAACGTCTACCGATTTTTAAGGACTTACTCGAAACTCAGGTACATTCGCCACGTTAACGATCGGTGTTTGCCAGGTGCTGTAACGCGGTGTACCGCGTTAGGCTATTAATTCAACGTTTCGAAATTTGAAATAGATTCCGTCGATATCGCGGCACGCTATACGGGGGATTCGAGTCTGTGTACTCTTTATGCGTTTCCCGGCGTTTGAAAATAGATGTCGCGTGCACGATTTATGTTTGATCATTGTTTACGATACCAGGGGAAACGTTCTCGCGATCAAGCGAGTTTATACACCGCTTTGAGCGAGCTGGACCACGGTTTCGACAGTGACGCGAGGGTGTTGACTTTGAAGCACATCATACGTTAGCATAATATCCAGTGCCTCGTGGGTGTCCGCGACAGTTATCAGATAGTAAAACGTGTCTGATTGTCGCCACACTATTTTCGATTAGGTTCGAATCGAGATCCCGAGGACGGTTTAAATTTCATCTAGTTGACAATTATGTAACCGTTTCATCGACCCTCTCGTCTGACTTTTGGAAAATCGATGTCTATCTCTTTTCCATTTTTTTTTCCTTTCTTTTTTCGACGCACGAAGTCGCACAATATGCTCGAGGACTACCTTCACTCGGTTGAATCGTTAGTTTAACAATAGCAGAACGCAATATTCATCTCTCCCTTTCTGCGTTGTAACAAAAAACGCTGTGCGTACGAATAAATACGTACGACAGTTGATATTTTTATTTTCGTAGCGAAGCTTTTCCAATACTTCATCGTGATATTTTCCATAACCGTGGGCGTAAAATTTCAATGTACCAACTGCTTTTTAAAGTAGTGCGCTATTTTTAAATTAAAACTAGTCCACCAGTTGATGCGATTAAATATGAAGGAAAAATAAACTCGGACGCGGTAATTAATTAAAAATGAATAAATAGGATCAATGGAGTCGATTAAGAGGCAAGGAGAAATTAAATTGAATGTACTCCTTACCTGTGAGACCTTGAAAGAAACAGAAAAATTCTAGGAGGTAATACGCACAATTTTCTATCGCAAATAAAATACGTCTCGTAAATTTTCCTTGCAAACATTTGTACATTATTCTGTCTAAAATTGAAACAAACAGAAATAATAAGTTTTAAGATCAAAAGCGATTAAACCTTTAAACGAGACAAGTGTATATTTTCGATCCAATGTTTTAAGAACGTTTTCCGAATTTTGTGAACAATAATTAAAGAACAAATCAGACAAATGAAAATACATTTGAGCAAGAGGAATAACAGTCGAATCAAATTTGGAAATACTGAAACCAAAATTGAAATGAAAAGTATCCCGTACTGCGTAAGAAATATTTTTGATAATATTTGTAATTACTGATACTGAATTAGCAATATATTTTTCTATAAAAATATTAGATGCACGAAAATTGGAAGCAAACAACTTTCTAATGAAATTCTTTGTTCGTTTTATAGATTCGTAGGAAAATTGATCTGCAAGTCACTTTTATTTTTTGAATTCTCATTTGAATTTTTGTTATATGAGTTATCTAAATAAATATTGTTCGTAAATTGTTCAGTTGCCTAGGAATATTGAAAAATACGTGTAACAGTACTTGCACACTTGAGAGTTAATTGGTCCGATATCGTCCGCGTAAATTATTCTACGTGAATTTTGATGAATTTCGAAAGAAAATGGCGAGGGCTGCGAATCTCAACGATCCCGGAAGAACGTTTCAAATAAATTGTTATTCGTGGTTGGTGAACTATTATCTCTGTCTAGATAATTCACAGGACGGAGAAATAAACGACTTGATATTCCCTTGTGTATTCGTGAACCGAAGCACGCCACATTTTCCTCGCAAATTGTTTACATCTCTTATTTTCTGTTTACCTCAATGCTGTCAGTACGGTAGAAGGGAGAATAACTGATAACGCTACAATAATTGATAATAATAAACGTTCCCGCGTATTACACACAACGTTGTTTTCTTTGTTTCTAGATAATTTGTGTCCGATTAACATTAAAATAGGACAAAAATCGTGTATTTTATACGGTAGAATTTGTATCGAATGTTTACTTTAACCAGAATGAGATATTAAAATTACAATCGACATTTGAACGGCACAAGAAATATTGTCTTTAATACAGCGATACTTTTATCGAGTGTCAATTTGACTTGTAATATATTTACTGTACAGTTAACTCGTTTAATTTAATGTTTTACTTTAAAGTTTATTTAAAATGAGTGTTTATCGTGTCGTTGTGTACCTTATGTATTTATCTCGTGATTTGTAGCTTGTCATAGACTGTGTACGAAATAAATAATATTTCCTTAAGTTCATTATCCGGCTATTAACAAATACTTCAAGTTTATTTTTTTATTCTGTACACACGCTTCGCAAATTTTTCTAAACTGCATAAAAACTAATGACACTAGTCACAAATTGTTACACTTCCTCTCTAATGACCTTAATGCACGCATGCAATCGCACGAATTACTAAAATGCCAGAAAATTCAAACTTAGTAGCAAAAAAGCTTCTGAAAAAGTAGGCCGTGTTTAAACCTCTTCTGGAATTTCACCGAATCGTCCACGTAAAGCCATTCGTTTCCACTATTTTATTTAGCAAAGTACTTCCCTTTTTTGTAAAATAGAAGAGTTCAAAGCATGGAATTCACATTCAACGCGAAGGACAGGTATTGTAATCCCTTTTGGACAAACGGAAAACGTTGTTTACCTCGCCATAGAATGTCGGTCGAAATACCGTACTAAATCCTTTGTGTCAGCATTTAATATAAGTAATAAAAATATTTTAAACTTTAAAAGGATTATAGAATACACATGCGTCCGTAACACGTTACATATAAAATTATTATTCTTTAGAAATTGATGATATTTTTTCTACGTACCTATTGTATTCAAAAATAAGCCTGTACAGATACCTTTTTGAGTAAACAATCATAGTAACGTGAAATAGAATCATAGTATTTTCTACGTCTTCTAAATGGTATACAGATATTTAATGGGTCGAAATGGTCAAAATCCCATTCTTGTTGCTTGAATGTATCATATGCTGGTATACTACATTGGTAACACTGTGTACGTGTACGTTGGCTTATTAAAAACTGAAACCTGTACGAATTGAAGTCTTTAAAACAAGTAGCAGAAAACCTGAAAGAAAACGCTCGACGCAATTCTAGAATCGTTCCATGGATTTCCGGCCGTGAAGCTTAACGATCAAGGAGACACGCGAGCATTTCTCGAGGGAAATTACGGATTACTCGTTTTTCAATTAAATATACCGAGACACGTCCACTGAGAAATACAGACGTGACACGTGGAGAGGGGCGACGACTAGAATCAGCCGTGAGCTTTGCATGTGCTTGTGTATCGCGAATTTTATCTTCCAGAGAACCGTATATTGACTTAATATCGGAAATGAAAACGATTGCATATTCGTATATGTTTCTGAAGCGATCGGTTTCGTTATTAAAATCGATCAAGTTCTTCCAATTATTCGTCTCTCGGTTCTGATCGCACTGAAGAATGATAAACAATTCCGACATAACGTTATCGTTTAAGTGAAATGATACCGATAGATGTAAACAATTTTAGCGCAGCACCGTGGATACGTTACGGTTTTAGCATTTGCAGGTTATTTATGAATTGCAACTGTGGATCGTTCTTCTTTATTTTCGTAAAATGGTACGATGTATTAATGTTTCAGTTTTGTTTTGTTTTTTTTGTTACATAACTGCCGTAGGATTAGTCGAGTGCAAAGAATTCGCGGGAATATTATCTGCATCGTTAATTGGTTCGTTAATTCTTTTTTTTTGTTCCTGTAGCGAAAACGCATCTTGCGTCGTAAAATGGGGTTACGTTTTCGCAATGGATCATTTTTAATGGTAAAACGATACAAATGATTTCGCAATCAGCATTACTCCGTGATTGATCATCGGCTTTTATTGAACTTGTCCAGGAACAAATCGCCATTCCATTACTCACGAGAGTTGCGACCCACGGCTGGTGGGAAAACAAAGCAAAACATTGGAGTACGTTCGAAATTGTTCACGGTATTTTAAAAGAAATGACAGGAAATGCTTCAAAGTTTTAATTAAATACGTGGGAAAAATTATTCCACTGCTAGGAGTAACAACCCTGACGAAGAAAACATTGAACTTTTAATTTGTAAATAGTAAACGAACAGGCTGGATGTAAATCGAGTTCGACGTTACTTGTACATAGAATAAGAATAAATATAAATATTCCTGTCGCGTGTATTTACACGTTACGGCACCAAATACGTTGTAATTGGATTCTCTCGTGCGTACAATGATTCGAATAATTTTACACGAGTAAATGAACCGAAGATATAAAATCAAATTTATGTATACGAGATTTTGTTATTGAGAACAAATTGTCGTAATTGTGACTTATAAAACGAAGTACGTTGGGAGCTTTATTTTTAATTGATAAAATATTATACGATGGATTCTTCCGTTCTTTATCGATAGAATATGTTAACGTTAACTTAAATAACCTTCTTTAATCGTTACTATAATGTGTTATATACATATTTTCCTCGAGCTTCATTCATAAAATATGTATCATTAAACTAATTTCTCTTCTTAACCGTGTCTTTAATAATTCACTTACAAATTGACTATTTCTAAACTTTGCTTTTAGACAGCGACAGGTAGTAATTACAGAACGATTTACACTATATTACAGAAAAGCGTGTAATATATTATTTCGATAGAACTACAATTCTCGAACAATCATTTCCGTACAAGTTAGCACCAAATGTAAGGTGAAATATCCTAAGTGTGCTACGATTTCGGAAACTCTCCCCTACATGAGCCGAACTGGGTTCTCGAATGGTCCGGTTTAATTAATTGAAAAAACGAGCATCGTGTCGAAGTTCGGGCAGCTGGCCTGCTGTAAAGGATACTCGAAAGATTTTCGTTCCTGTTAGGAGGCAGTTTCGAGTGGTTGCTTAAGTCTGTTCCACAAACGCGAGTCGTTTCCTAGTCCTGCGCGTTCCGCAGGCCATTTCATTCGCCTCCCCCTTTTCCTTTCGCCGCCCCTTCTTTTTTTCCTTCCGTTCCTTCGTAGACCGTTTCTTAAGTACCAGGTAATTAAAAGTTCGAACCAACCACGATTCACGCCTGGAAGGATCAGCACCAAGCTTCTGCTCGCTATCCTCGTTCACCTTTCGCGAATGACGCCCTGGCTCGACTTCCTTTTTCACCTTGTTTCCTTTTTTTTTTGTGCTAGCTTTTTGTTGAAAAGTTTCCTACACCCACCCCCGTCCCTCCCCTGTCCCTCGCCGATCTCATTCCATCCCCCTCCCCGCTTCGCCCCCGCCACGACAGGTTCGACGATCCGACGAGAAAAGTTGAAAAATTCCACGGTGGTTTCGGAGCGAATACCGACGGTTGTTCTAACGTTCTTTGATGTTTTCTCGCTTTCTTCGAATGCTCTTCACTGGGACCTCGGAAAAACTGTCGTGCGTTTTTAAACGGAAACTTTTCCCTCGGCGACCACTAATGAATTTCAACCGAAGGAGATGAAACACTCGTAGAATATACCGACAGTTTCGTTACTTCTTTTAACTACGGTTACCGCGTTACTTTGCCTCTATTGATGATAAATTTCTGTGCTTTTGTTTTCTTCATCTTTTCTTGCTCTGCACCCCAATGGTAATGCGAGTAGGGTTTTGTTTTTAGTTATTGATCCTTCGGAGCAGTGTTCTACAAGTTTCTATTCGTCACGATGCATTGGCCTCGTTTACGATACCCTCTTCACTTACAACGAGTGAATTATAATATGAATTTTAAAAAGAACCAAACAAATATACATTTATATGGTTGGACATCAGTTGTGGATAGCAATTGGAAGACAGAATTGAATACAAATTATTGTGTACGATTTATATGTATATCATGTAGGTAGAGGAAGTGAAAATGATGCGAGATAATTACAAAGTTATGCTATATATGCATCGACATTTCTTTTGTTTGAAAAATAAACTTGCAAGTCTTTTCGGAGCGAAAGTCAAGGATTCTCTAAAGTAATGGTAAGCGCCAAGTCTTTTAAAGTAATAAAACGTCTAAACTCCTTTTTATAAATTAACTTAAAAGACAAAGATCTATTTGCAGGTTACAGTTACTTAAAACATGGTTTCAAACGTTACGGGGTAAGAGACTAAATCAATAACTTTTGTTTTATGCACGTTTGAAAAGGGAATCATACACATCGAAATGTAACAAATGTAACAAATGTAACGAATCGTAATACATAAAAACGTGTTGAGTATTGCTTTAAAGAATCGATCGGTTCGAAAAAGCTTTAATTTAATTAAATAAATGTACAAAATACTTTGCGGGGCTACTATTGAGATTCCTTCAAAAATATTTGTATCATAAATAGTATAGACCTTTGTCTAATCAATTTTGGTTTAGCGCTTGACGTTTTTGAAACGCGGTATCTAAATTAAACTATAAATTTTTTAATTGCTGAACGTGAGCACCTGAGACAGACAATTGATCGGGAAAGTTGTGCACGTTGGTGACATATACGGCTGAAACACGATCCACTCGCTGTCTGCGATTCATTCGCTTTAATCACGAAAACCTACAATTTATTTCATCGTATATTGTACCAGAAATCAGACATTCCAATGTCAACACTTCCTTTTGAAGATGAATAAATGAACGGTGGCAATTTCTGCGGTTTTTGTATGTAAAAACGTATACCACTAAAATTTGAAAGAATCTGGAAATGTATTTATTATACGGAGACTAAGAGTCCTTTTTATATTAAGGGATTTATATTAGAAAGGGAAACGTTTTACGGCTTCATCGAGCTTGTATTATACATATATATATCTCTAGTAGTTGTTTCAAAAATAGGTAAAAACAGATGCGTGACAATAGCGTAAAAGGATGAAATCGGAAGACGACACTATTTATGAAAAATAAATGGTTGAAATTACAAAGTTTTGAAACAAGCTCCGATTTTATATTATTTTGTTATTTGTTCATCCTGGAAGATAATCTCTTAATGTTAGGTTAATGCGGAAAGAAGATTCTTCTCTCTTTAAATAGAAGAAATAAATTCTATTGAATATTAATACAAGATTTATTTCAATTTAATGTTACTTAGGTACAGTAATTGCACACGAAACAAGGTATGCGAGAGCTTTCGTTAATATATTAAGAATAGTATTTAATATCTTTTATCAACGTTTGATAGCACAGGACAACAATTTCTATCGAAAGAAACGGGAATTTATTATTATACAGAAATTTAGTGGCACGTATCGGGGTCGTATGGACGAAAAAGTTGAAATAGAGTTCCATCAATTCAGTAAGGACCTTCGTTCGTCGAAACAGAATTTTTATCTGCTTAAATATTCAATGCAATACTTTCAAAATTGCAATTCGTGAATACGATTCTCGAAGCTTGTCCCTCTGGCTACTCTTCTTCCATATGAAACATGAAAAAAACCACAGATCAGAAAATTCCGAATAAAATTTAGGACGGATGAAGAAGAGAGGAAGTGGGGGAGGGGGGGTGAGGATAAAATGAATTCAGAAAGTGTGGAAAAGAGAAAAAATACGCGGGGGGAGAAAATGTTATGATATGAACAAAGATTAGTGAAATGCTGGAGATAATGTGTCTGTGAAAATTTGAGTGGGTGCAGGGCTTTTTGGAGAGGATTGAAAAGCGCGTAATTCTTCGGTAGGGCGATGAGCTTCGGGAGAAACGATGGGTGGTGGAGACCGTTAATGGGTTTCTAGTTATGTGGAAAAACCATTAAAACGTTTGCCTGCTCTCGAAGAAATTAATTCCAATTGCCGCTATCGCGAGCAGCTTGAAAGAGGAGCCTACCACCGGTAGCGATCGCGGCACGTTGAAGTGGAGCGGGATACCATTATCGCTACCGCATTTCCCACTGTGGTGGTTTGATCTGACCTCACAGAAAACGTAAATTCCTTTTTCGAATGCCGCGGACTCGTGCGCGGATAAGGAATAAGTGAATAAACAGACAGAGAGAGGAGAAACGAAACATTTAACATCGACACCAAAGCTTACCAAATTTTGCCAACCGGCTGATTTTTTTTTTCAAGAATTTTGTAACGTGGAATTAAATATTAAATATAAAAGATACCAATAAAATCTAAAACCTAGGTTACGAACTAAAATAGGACTTAAGAAGCTTTGGTGAAATTTTGCTAATAATCCACTTGGATACATATTAACTGAAAGAATATTTTGAAAGATAATATAATAATGATAATAATATTAGGTACTGTGGGAAGTGTGGATACTATGGTTAAATGCTTTGTATATTTTCATAAGGAATTCTTTTGTGTTTATGTTCGCTGTTGCTTTAACTCATTTTTATTGTAGCGTGTTCATTTACCTCATTGGACATTTTATGCGATTCATAACTACGGGTTGAGGTAAGAAACTTGATTCTTGGAATAAAATAGCCTGTCAGACTCGTTAAGCATCTCTGAGATAAGTTTATCAACTGTATTGTTTTATAATCTTGTTTTTGATAGCAATTCAAGATTCTGGTCGTTTAATTAAAATTTAACATTTATGACAATAAATAGTGTGCTCTAAGCAAATAGAAATTTGTTTATTCCATCGAATAAATATTAAACATTACGCGTATAAAAATTATATCCTCTCTCTCTTTGAATCGTCATCTTCTTTTAGAGATAGTCTCGTACACCATTTTTTTCTAACTCAAGAAAATGATAACTCGCAGATAATCCTGTTTTAAAAGATTGCTCCAGCAACAAA
This sequence comes from Ptiloglossa arizonensis, assembly GCF_051014685.1. NCBI lineage: Eukaryota > Metazoa > Arthropoda > Insecta > Hymenoptera > Colletidae > Ptiloglossa > Ptiloglossa arizonensis. Next base: position 7,846,227 of record NC_135054.1, on the reverse strand, counting down.
AAACTATTTTCGAGAAAAACAACGAATGTTCGTGTTAAAATAACAAACGGTTCGCTAGGAAAATGGGCTTATAATACGCGTGAATGTTTCAGCGAGCATCTCGTTGTTCCATGACTACAAAACCTTTACATATAAACTGGATTTCAATTCATAAAGATACAATAAAATTTACAATATTCCATGAATCATTTTCCTGCTCAAACTTTACGAGACGTCTCCTTTCATCGATCTCTTTCCTCCCTGATCTAGTTTAAACTACAACTTGTGTCTATACAAGTGAGAAACACTAGAAAAGGAATACGTGATAGTAACAATACGTTTCGAATCCTAGTTTTGGATCATCGTTGGAGAAATACTTTCACAAGTATGCATTTATAAGAACAATCAAAACCACAATGTATTCAGCCGGTAAACATTTACTTAAATTTAATGTTAAACATTGAATACCTTAAATTTAAATAAACGCTCGATTAAACAAACACCCAAACTGTGTTCTTGACCACGATAGAAATTAATTCTTATATCGATAAAATAATTCCTTAAATTGCAAGGCAGTTGAAACTCTTCGTTGTTGACAACTTTGAGCGAATTTTTCTAATCGTCTTCGATAGAAGAAAGCTTGATGCAAATCTAAAGCACAAATTGAAGATGACCTGTATAAATCTACAACGAATAGAAGACGAGAAAAAATGCAACATTTGTATTAAGAAAACACGAACACGTAACCGATATGGATTTCCTTATTTCGTAAGTTTCTATTCGAGATCGTGGCCCATATCGCGGTGAATTCTCCAACGAGGATACAAAATCAGGTATCAAAACGTAAAGTCATTGTTTCCATCTTCCTCGTTATGGCCATTCTTTTTTCACTCGGTGACCCAGTTGAACGAATGAAGTCGTTCGCCGCGAAGGGTTCATTAAAATCCTCTCAATGAAATCGACGCCGGCTTCTTGCTAACGAAACTTCGCCGCGACCTCCGCCCACGGTGGTCCCGCGAATTATAAACAAAGAGGAGAAGTGGGTTAACGCGATCGAAAAGCATTGGGGATCGTCGGTGGCAATGGCGGCGGGGTAATTTGCGAGACGTAACTTCCCGAAAATCCGCGGATTTCAATGAGTTCTGCGGCGCAGCTGCTTAGAACGAGCAAACGGTGTAAACTTCCCGACGGAAATTTGCGAGACGGCTGGAAGTCAGCGCAGCTGGTATATTTACGAAGACGGAAATATTCTCGCGGAAGTAAATTCCGGTTTACGATGGCACGCGCTGCCATTTCGAAAAAGTCCCATTCCCCGTGTATATACGTCACTCAAACGTCAGGTCAGTCCCACGTACAAGCTGCGGTTTCATTGTATCGTAAAATTACGCGAAGTGTGGGAAATACGAGCTGCGCGTCGAACGCGTTTGTTCAGCATCGAAACCGAGCTGATATCGTCTGAAGCGTGACGGGAAATGGAGACAGTTTCGTATGACGATTTATTTTGTCGAGTCTCCTGTCAACGTGAAAATAAAACCACGTAGGAACGCTTGTTGAATGGTGAAATCAAATCTAATAATTACAATAATTCCAAGATAAACTCGTTTATCGTTAAACGTTTCGATTTGTTCTTTGGATTTGTTTCGACGAGGTGTTTTAATTTAACCTAAATAATTAAATACAAGAGAGATTCTACATATTATAATAGAAGTTAAGAAGAACTAATGTGAAAGGAAATTTGTTCTTTTCTGATTGAGAACGAAAAGGTGGCTTTACGTTTTCTATTAACGTAATAGTGTGTTATACAGTCATAAATAAATAAATGTTACAAGGTGTTAGAGGATACGAGTAATGAGTTAAGTACGCGAGTTAAGTACTGCGCTCAGAGTTATGGTTCACGAATGAATAGGATCTGTTGTAAAGCCAGTTGTAACCTTCTCGTACGCGTATCATACAAGGTCCATGTAGGTACAAACTGTGCGCAATAATGTATAAATATTAAAATATGTGTGATCGGTTCTTCTTGCTTATAATAACGAGAAGTAAAGAAAATTAGTAAACAGGCTGCACAAAGTACGTGTACTAGAGAATATAATGGATAAATAAAATATAAATATAAAATTGCTTCCGAGAAGAACCAATTGAGGCGATTGTTAACTTCACATTTTTTATGACTATGTACGTACGCAGGTGTGAAATGAGAGACAAAGTGATTGTTTCGAAATGTTGAAACGATTCGGAACATTTAAAAATAAAAATGTTACATTCTGCCTGAGACTGCTATAATTACCGGATTTTCTCTCGTCGGTGTGTCTAGACGAATTTGTGGAATGTTAGTATGGAGCTCGGTATAATGGCGTGCTTGTATCTTGAAGTGTGCACTTTCTAAAGCTCGCGTACCCAAGTTGTTTAACCTGCACTCGATCGCACTGTCGAATCGCTGTGGAAAGCTAAATTATTTTTCTGTTTCGAGAAACAAACAGTCCGAATAAATGCTCGGTATAATCCGTTTAAAGAAGTTTTAAAAAAATACAAAGTTTGAAAGTCAGCGTGACTTATTTTACCAGGCAAAGAATACTTTCGAGCAACATTCTTGGTTACTGCAACTACGTAGGTTGTGGTTCTCAATGAAAAGTAAACACGTTGAGGAACGGTAATTTACTTTTCTCAAGGGTTTGTAGTTTCGCTCGTCTTTCATTGCGTACAAGAATATTCTTCCTTAATGCAATTATATCTACATTGCAGAGACACATATAATTGCATGCTTTAACGTACAAAAGCATCCATTAAAACGAAAGAGGGTTTTTCTTATAGTGGATGTATAACATTTTCTCGCAGTTTTAAACTCGTTTAACGCTTTACAGGGTGATATTCTTCCACGATATATAATTTTACAACACCTCGAACAATTTCATTCTTCACGTTCGTGCACAAAAATTACATTGCTCTTACCTGTTCCGAGTAATTTGCACCGATAAAAAGTGAACGACTGACAAAACAAATTTAAGTTTTTACGAAACTATAGCGTGTATCTGAAATGTTTGATCGTACTTCGCATTTTTTTTCCTGTTGCACACATTATACCGTTGACAAACGAACCGATAAACGTGTAAATATTATTTAAAATTAATTATATAAGTGTAAACATTATTTGTATTATTTATTGCCTTACGCGATATTTATTATTCATTATATAAAAGTTATTTCCCAGGAATTTACAAATGCATTTTACGATAATGGATAATATATTGCTCGTCGAATATAAATGCAATGAAGAAAGTAATCCGAAATAAGCACCGATTTAAACATGAATATATTTCAAATATTTTTTAATTAAAAAAAAAATTGTATAAGATTAATGAAAACGAAGAAAACGGGAAAATGTAAATTGAATCTCTAATCAATATAAAAGCTACATTCAATGTTCGATAAATTTGAAGTTAGAAAATGAAACCTTAGCGTGGTTAATATCAATTATCTTTTCTTACCTACAAAAAAGGAAGTTTGATCAGTGAACAAAATTTGTATACCTCTTTTTTTCTTTGTTTAAATCGACGTTTTTCGGTTCGTTACCATGTTTAGTAAAGAAGCGATTATACAGGATTGACATGTTAGAAAACATACACCAGTTATATTCAAACTGATACTCGTTCGAATTATTTCGTTTTCTATATAAAATGGACCTTGCGTAATTTGTATCTTGTCGCAAACACTTTCGCGTGCATCTTTAATACGATACGATTACGAAATACATATGTGCATATAAATTTGTCGATGCGTGCAATTAATAGAAAGCACTAGTGACATTGGTTCAAACGTTTCAGTAACACCGTGTATAACCAGCCGAACGAAATCTGGCGCACGTGTCAGTCATGAAGTGGTCGGCCGCGATCGTTAGTGCTGCTGGCCATTTAAAACAAATTCACAGCGTGGTTTTCCATTCCCTTTTTCATCTGCCTAGGTCGCCGCCGGTCTGATCTGTTTCGCAGCCAGCGAATTCCGCGTACGTTGGTGTTGGAACATCCGCTGGTCCGACACCAGCATTGGTGAAACTAGCTCAGTCGATAAAACTAGCGACGTTTCCGATCCATCCGGTAAACAATCAGTCGCAGTGTCTTTTATCCAACCAACTGACAGTTTCAAAAATGATAATATACTATTTCATAAAATTCACAATTTCGATCAAGTCTCGTGTCATAGAATTTTCGAATTTCTTCATTCCCAAGGGATCAAATAGACGGTTACAAGATAATTAACTTACATCGTCCAAAACTTTTTCCCTTACAAGAAAATGGAGTACAAGTTTCCTATTAACTATACATTGTAGACTCGTAATTTCGATCAGGTTTCATGTCATAGATTTTTGGAATTTCTTCATTCCCAAGGGATCCATTAATGCAAAGAAAATACAAATAGACGGTTATAAGATAATTAATTTACATCGTCCAAAACTTTTTCCCTTACAAGAAAATGGAGTACAAGTTTCCTATTAACTATACATTGTAGACTCGTAATTTCGATCAGGTTTCATGTCATAGATTTCTGGAATTTCTTCATTCCCAAGGGATCCATTAACGCAAAGAAAATACAAATAGACGGTTACAAGATAATTAATTTACATCGTCCAAAACTTTTTCCCTTACAAGAAAATGGAGTACAAGTTTCCTATTAACTAAACATTGTAGACTCGTAATTTCGATCAGGTTTCATGTCATAGATTTCTGGAATTTCTTCATTCCCAAGGGATACATTAACGCAAAGAAAATACAAATAGACGGTTATAAGATGTTTAATTTACATCGTCCAAAACTTTTGCTCTTAAAAGAAAATGGTGTACAAGTTTCCTAGTAACTATAAATTGTAGACTTGGATCGTAGTTTGGAATTCGTTATAAAACTTCGATACTCGATCGTTAAAAAGTTGGCTACGGTGTTTAATAATGCGAATAAGTTACTTAATCCGATTTACAAGTTTCGTTTGTTGAAATACTCTCATCCATATCTCCAATACATTTGTGATGGATATTCTGTTTCTATGAAATTGCATAGTATATTTTAGTAATTTGGCTCCTCCTTACCTTTTTCGAGCTTCAGAAGTGCTACTTATTTCATTTGTGTTCAAGAACGAGAGATATTTCACCGATGTAAAAATAATTGAACAGTGTTCAAGGAATCGTAACAAATTGGCAAGTTTACGTTTTTCTTCTCTACAGAGGATAGTTGTTTAATAGCCCGGAAAAAAGTTTTAGCGTCGAGTGACATAAGAAACAAGTAGTTCCGATACTAAACTGTGTCCCATCGCTTCTTTGTCCGCGATTCCAACTTTTATTTCGACGTGAGAACCATTGCAGCCTGGAACAATGAGAGTTCTCATTGCGAATTAAACTGCCAGACACGCGACGGATACAAGAATTCTCCAGAGAAGCTCGATAAAGTCAAACTCGATGGTGCTCTGATAACTCGCTTATCAAGGTCGGATTACTCGCTTTCATCGAACGGGAATGACAGTATCGCTAGTCAACTGACAAATCGCCACGGGCCTGGAACACTCTGTGAGAGTAGACGAAATCGATAGGCTGTACTTATAAGCCTAGTACTGTTTTCGCCTATCGATGCATTTTAGCGACCCAATGTCTCCAACAATCGTTCCTAACACGATTTACAATCCCTGTTTAATGTTAAAGCAGAAAAAAAAGACAATATTTGTATAAAATAGCCAAAAAATTCTATACAGAATGATAAATATTCAAATATTTAAAGTACTAACGTCCGTGAGCTCTAGCTTGTATTATGTATTCTGAACTCGAGGCAATAGAGATTAAAAAAAAAAAAAAAGTAAATGAAAAATAGTAGTGTAATTTTAAATTAAAATTTTTCAGAAAATATCCAACTAAATTTAGGTACACCTCGTATATTTTCGTGAATCGATATTAAATATCATTCTTCGATATCTATGCATACATTCAATATTGGTTCCTATTTTATTGTATTTCCCATCTATTATAGTGATTAAAAGTTGTCTAAATTTTTTCTGTTTCTTTTTTTGTTTCAATTTAGTACAGAACGATTGACCAGAGATATTCCGGATCCAAGGACTCGTAACCAGGGAGGTTGTTAACAGTTCAAGTGTGCCCCAAAGAAGGACAATGCGCGGAAGAGTGTCGCAGAACTTGTGAGGGAATCGCACGATAATGTGTCGAAGTTCGAGGAAAGTTTTCAACCGCAACGAAAGGAGGGAATTGCCAAAATCGGCGAGGTGATTCCATGTGCGTCGAATAATGTCATCCTGAAGAAAGTGAGGAACCTTAAGGACAAAGATGTGCTGCTCGGGTGGCCCCGGTGGCATCAGATTGACCAGGTGCGGTGTCGTTTGCGGCATCGCGGCACTCGCGGCTCTTAGCACAGCACTTTTAGGCCCTGCCTGGCTTCACACCGAGGAGAATTTCGCAAATATCGTGAGTGTGCGTTTCAAGCTGGGCCTCTTCAGGGTCTGTTCGTCGATAGTGGAACCTGTCAACGTAACAATCCGTGAGTACCTTTCACATTCATTACTTTCGACGTTGCTCGCAGTTAAGAAAAATTAAACTCCTTAAATTAATCAGAGACGATGTTCTTGAATAATTCTATAAACTGTATATACTTTAAAGAAATTGGTACGTTCGATTGTTTCTTTTTTAATCTAAACATTAAACGCGTTTGTCTTTGATGAGTACTGGTACAGCGAAACTGTAAAACCCCGATTAAACGTTGAACAAATGAAGGAACGGAAGTAACGTTTTTTTTGTATAACTGAAAGTAATTTTATTCGTATTGCCATTGAAATTCACAACGTGAATCATACGTATTTCACAAATATTTGAAAGTTCATTTTTGTTTCTCATTATTCGTATAATTGACATTTGAACAGTTTGAAAATTTGTTAATTTTTAACAATTTAATTAGAGATATAGAGTCTCTATTAATATAGAGTCCACATGAATATTAATTACATTTGAACAGTAGGGGATCTAGATAAGTATTTAACTTTAGTGAACAGAGGCTTCCATCGATCATATATCTGTTTAAATGTGCACGTTTCTTTGTTGACTGAAAAGTAAAAGAGAAATTCATTTTCGGTGCGAAGATCAATTCGTCTCATTCTTCCTCCGAGGAACGAAGAGTTATGGTGAAGAGTCGGATAAGAAGGAAGAAGAAAACTGTTAAGATTACAGGGCTATCTGTATTCATTAAACTCTTATCTTCTCTACTTAGGCCTTGCTAATTATATAGTCTGGCAAAATTAATACGCGATGCTGTCTTTATCGTCTTCAGCCCTTACCTTTCTCAAAGGTCCTTCCGTGGGAATAAGTTTAAAGTTTCTCCTTTATTTTCTTCGAAACTTTTTCACGGAGTTCAAGCAGAAAACCTCTATCCAAGACTTGAAGATGCTTCATCGTCCTCGTCCTTTTGTAAAATTCACGTCCTTCGATGAAAGCTGCGAAACTATCGCACGGTTCGAGCCGTGTCGGGAAATACACGGTCTTCTCTCTCGAGGACGTAATCTAGAAACAAAATTGAATTTCCTTCGACTACAATTGAAAATAAACAACAATGGTGGGCGATCCCGCACAACGAGCGAAGATTAAACAAGACACTCGTGGAGTGTGTCCCCGATTAATCTAAGCGAAGAGAACTCTTGTGTTTCACACCCGTCGAATTGGATTATCTCGGGTATCCTCAATCATCGACATTGAAAGACTTTGACCTGGCTCGAAAATTTAAAGAAACACGACCGTATTATTAATCCTTCTTGGGTAAATTATCCAACGTTTCCTGCTGAAAGTTCCCGACGTACAGATGTCTAGCCGACATTTCCGCAAAGTCAATATCCAGCGGGGGTTAATCCCGCTCGAGATCTTCCGGTTGATCTTGCAGTTGAACAGAATTTCATCTGAGAACTTTTCCCGTAAGTTCAACATGCCGACAAATATAGAAAACAGCGACTGGCCGAACGGTTTCGCACTCTTCTGGAAAAGCGGTGCCCTCTGCCAGAAACTCTAACAGACGGGGGAACACCTTTATCTAGAGACTTGGAAATTTTCTGTCAGCTTTGCGGGGCCTTCTTGTTCCACGAGGAGAGGGGATCCCGGAGATTGCCAGCGCGTTTGAACTTCTCTCGACGGTAGAGCGGTGTCTCTCTATTCCAGGACGAAATCTCGCAGGACAAGGAGGGGCGAACGGCGTTCACGACAGACGAAGGATTTTCAGGAACGGCATGGAGCGAACGTAAAAACAAATGACAGTGGCTGTAAAGCGGGGCTGAGGAAAGCTCAAGGGGGAAGGGGCATGGTTACAAGGGTGGTTGCAACCACCCGGACGATGACAATTTCTTTTTATTTCTCGTGCCGTCTCGTCTCGCTCATCCCTCCGCCTCTCTCCAGCTTTCGACTTTTATTTCTTCTCTCGGCCGCTTCTACGTGTTCTCGTCTTCTTCGTCTGTTTCTCTCTTTTTTCCCGGTCTCCTCGTGGGTTTCGACGTTTCACCCTCGCCACGCGCGTGCTGTACACACACAGACACATAACAGAGCGCGAAGACGTCCGAGGATGTGTCGACGTTGCATTGCTTCGTTGCGAAATTCTAGTCTTTCTTGTGTCGTGAGTACTAACTAGCCCCGGTCCACCTTCGCTGGCAATTTTACGGTTGTAATTTTACCAGTGTAAAATTTTACAGCGCCACGAGCGTATTGTTGTTGCAATTTGCCTTGTCGAACATACCAGGCTGGAACGTTGGTCTTCGAATACTTTCTTTCCGAGTTACAGCGCCTCGGCTTTGGAAGTGGCACGTGCCACTTTCGGTGAACTGTAGGATTTCACTGGCACGCGGAGAATTTTGTGGCAAATTTTTACCCGATTGTGTACATTTAACGGTTTATCGACTATCTACAACTTTCTCTTTTTGTCTCGAATCGACAACTCGCGACTCTGCTTTACAGAAGATTAGCGAAGAGTAAAATGCAACGATATTAGAAATGTAAAGAATTATTATCAATTACAGAGTAATGATCCGTTTTTTGGACAATCAAATTTTTAAATTAAAAGGACACTCTCTGTGATCGTAACAAATAGCTTTATCGTGTGGATTGTTATAACTTTGATTGAAGTAGCCAAGTCATGTCACAGTAAACGCATTCAGTTTACCATTCGTCAGGAATGTGATGAATGCTTTTATATACATGTATATACTGCTATTAATGCAAATAAAAGGTAGAGTGAATATTTCAACGTCTAACATATTCTAAAATTCCTGACGATAGATGTTCACATAATGCATTGTAAACAATGTTTTAGGAATGATAGGCAATACCGATGTCACCGAAGAGAATTCAAAACAGAGATTGAAATATTTAAATAAAATTTTCAACATGCTTCTAAAACAGTTACTTAAGTTTTGTTTAATAAAGAAGCAACGTATCGTCGCTACTTTTCAAATAATAAATAACAAAGCTAAAGTTTTTATTCGTCTTATGTTACATATTATTTACATGTTTCGCAATATAAGTGGTTGTTGGTATCTTTTCGTTAGTGTAACTATCAGTGCCTGTAATTAAAATAAAATGATCTAAGCTTCGAATAAAATAGAAATATTCTTAACAGTATGTAAATAGCAGAAAAAAATATTACGAACTAGTATATTCCAAACTTTAGAATTCTTTTCTGAAATGACTCGTTTATTCAGTACGGTAGAATATTTATTGCAACCCTTTTAAACGATACATGCAAATTAGTAATCAGAGTCAGAAATTAAAAATTTATTTATACGCCCATATTTATGGTCAGTGATATACATTTGTTCATATCTCGGAGGAAAAATTAACGTTTTCTAGATTATTGGTTTTCGATTTGGAGAACGTGTTTAATGAATTTCTCGAATCATATCTCGTTGAAAATGTAAACTCTCCACGGAGGGAAAATACTATTTGCGTTTCTGAATCGAAAAATAAACATTTGCGCCGTGATCAATTATTATTTGTAGATATTTTTCGATATGGCTGAAGAATTTTTGATAAAAAGAACTGTTGTTTCAAATTTTCTCACTGTTCAATAACGAAGACCGTTTAGCGACTGACGAAGAAGATTCTTCTTCTGCATCGATATCTCGAGATGTGTCGTGTGTCCACAAATTCGGTACCTTTCGTGGCAAGCACAAAATCTTAGTTAGTATTTTCAACTATGAACCGTAGTTTATTTAACGAATACAAAGTATTTCACTCCGCCGTTATCTTCTTTGTAATCTTTAGAACTAGTATTTTGTTTCGATGAATGGTAGGAAAACAGAGAGAGGTCAATTCGCAAAAGTTGAAAGTGAGACATCAGATGCATCACCATGCTGTCTTTTGACATTCCTTCGGGATTTGTGCCTCCTGTTCGATATCGTTCTTTCTTTTCTCCAAGTTTTTCGTCTCGACGGTTTGACATACCGACAGGAATGTAATTCTCAACAGAATGCTAGGAGAAATACATCTAGCGAGAAATGAAACACGTGTAAGACTGAGTAGAGCTTTCAAAAGATTGTTCAGAAATAATTGTAAATTGATTATTTTTGTTGTTTTAAGTTATGACAATTGAATGAAAATATTTAAAATATTTAATCGTCATATTTAGGAATTTGCCTATACCAAAATCAATATAGTTTTCATATTTTCCTAACTAAATGTAGAGCTAACTGAAATATCTTAATTTTCTTCCTAACAATTGCATGTGCCAAGTTGTGTTAAAATTAAATACTCTGAACAAGCACGTTTGCTTTAAAATAAATCGTAAAGTAATACTTGTATGTGAAATAAAAAATAACAAGGACAAACATAATTATAAATCAACGTATTTTATTACGTTTAGGTCCCCTATTTCGAGACTATCTCGAAATTAATGGTCTGTAGACTAACTGTGTAAAGTGAATTCAGTTTGTTGCGTAACTTTTGTTCCATATTGTTACTACGTTTTAAATAATAGAATTGATATAATATTGATTGATTTGTATGTTTCCTTTTTACTTTTTCTTAGGTGTGAGTTTACACCCTTTCTGATATTGTTATTGTTTTTTGCTTAAATTTATTCTATATAGTTGTTCCATAATTTTATTTCTTTTAATTTATTTTGAGAAATCAGAAGATGATCCCAAAAACGGGGGATTTAAACGTATTATAATAATACGTTTCAAATTAACCATCATTTTCTACTTCTAAAGATTGTTACCCATTTTAAAGCGGTGTACAAAATCAAATCATAGTAATCTGACCACTAAGTGAAAACCATTATGATTTTATGATCCATTTTTTCTGTCATTATTAAGAGGGAACAGCAATGAAAAGGCAAAACTTTCTAATTTATAAGTTCGTAATTCAATTAGAAACTTTAATATGCAAACTTCTTAAGTGCCTTCTAATTCTATGGAGTCATTACTCACGCGATACTTAACACCCAACGGATGCTTATACATGTATATGTAGATACATACAGAACTATGATGTGAGAGAGACTACGTACAGTTGTAATTAACAGCCAATTAGTGATGGAATTGAAACGTGTTTTGATACCCCCGATACGTTTGCGTTTGAAGTTGATAGTCTTGCATCAAACTATTCCGAGGATTGTCTTCGTACAAAGTGAAACCCATTGAGATATTCGACTATTGTATCGGTAACCTTGATACGTAATTAATTACGGAAAACTTGATACGTATCTTTTGTCTACTTGTATTTACAACATATAAAGAAAAGTAATAATTAGTTAATATTACTTTCAGTAAGTAGTCTGAATATCAAACACAATTAAAAGCTATCTAAAGTTTGGATTTGATCAATTTATCATAGTTCGTGTTGGATCCTTCGAATTTAAGAGGAAGAAATATGTTGTACCAGTTTCAATCGAGAATTCACACAAGATTAGAGTGTCAGTATTATGTAAAACAATACAGTTTCAATTCTCAATTAATTTTCTAATTTGTATATGTATATTTTCCATTCAATTTTGTCTTTACGTAAATATATACACATACATTGTAAATATATTGCGAAATCAGATTTTTAGTCTTTCGTAACCAAAAGCGATTAGAAAAAGCTGGTCTAAATGATGATTTATTCAAAGTTATTCGAACAATCCACAATTTTGATTGTAAGCTAGCTCCATTGTTCTCTTAGCGATGTTTCAATGACCTTTGATATTTAAATAACATCGAAGCTACAACAAATTTCATTTAAACATTCCGTCTAATTATGCTTGAGAATTATTACGTATTGTGAATGAATCGATAAAACAGGAAACCAATAGAATTAATTAAAAAAATTATTTTCAATAATCACATACAAAAGTCTTTACAGAATTGTTCACAAATGGCCAAAGTTTCTATACATTGTTACCTTGATACTCGAGCGCAGCAATTCGTAAATTAATCAGTACCCATATCATTGGATCGATCCCTTCGCTAAGATCAATTATTTCCCTCCATTATCGACGCGAAGTTTGCCCAAACCTAACAATCGCTCTCTTTAAACAAGCGAGAAAAATCTATCAGCGGTTTTTCTACAGTTTCACGCGATTAATTCCCTTTATACGATCAGGCCGTTTAGACCGGGGAAGATAAATCTGACGTAGCGCCGGGGGATTCCATCGTGGCTCGTTAAAAATGGAAATTACCGGCATTTTAAAAAGCTGATCTCGCAGGGCGCGCGGAAACGAGCGCAATCGGGCTGGAAAAAGTTGGTGGAATTTGGCCGGGAAGCGAACTCGGTCTTCCGCAGGATCTACGGGGGCTAACGAGTCCTTATTATCCTCGTCATCGGTTGGCTTTCGTTTCAGTAGCGATGGAATCCGCGCAAGAATGGTGGAAGGAGATACATCGCGGAAATCCAGGACCACCCCGGTGATTTCCAATAGTCACTCGTCGGTGACTAATGACTGACATTAAATAAAACGATCGAGATCGTTTCGAAATCGTGCGCGTGCTACCGTTGCGAGATATTACTAGTTTTCTGGCTGACCATTCTCCTGGTACTGTTACCACTGACCCCACGTGGGAGAAACTAGGACGACGCGATGGAGTACACGATAGTGGAAAACACGTGTCAAGGTGATTTAGGTGCGTTGGAATCAGCAATTACGTAATTTGATATTGTTCTTAGACGAACTACTCTACTTGAAGAAATTGGTCATCAATATTTTGAATGTTCAGATTCCCTAATTTCCCTAGTCAGTGGAATTAAGAGCTCGTTGAAACTGAATATTTAGTACATTTCCCGAATGATAAGTTCATATTGGTATTAATGATCGCGTAGATATCTTTATTTAATACGATATGCTTAGTGGAGCGTTGAACTCGATTCTACGGTTATCGTGTATCGATCTCAAACCGCTACGACGGTGTATTGAGTGACAGCTCCGTAAATGATTAAACCATTAATTGACCGATCGCCACGATTTCCTGTCAACTATCACGGTAATAGTCTTTAAAATAAAATACGTCACGGACAAACATTACACGTCATCGTGTGTCAATCTCCCGTTTTGAAAATCTCTCATGGTACGCGCGTGTTGTTCGAAATAACATTACTATTAATTTACACTGAATCTATCGATTTATTCGAGATGCTTATTGTGTTCGATGCAAATTGTACAGAAAACCGTTACAGTGTTAATTTCAATTAAATCCGTATGCAAAAATGGCAACTCGACTTCCACCCTTTCTTTCCAATTGTACGAATTATTCCTATTATCAGTGTGCTTCAAAATTGTCAATATTTGTGTGCAAGAAAAGGTTAAAAACAATTCAATCAACCAAAAACAATTCAACAGTAAACTGAATAACATGAAATTGAGCACTAAAATACTACGATTTTTAAAAGAAACAAGAATCATAAGTCTTATATAACTGATTATAACTACTACAAGTCAATCTAGTATGTACTAATTGTTGTAACTATTTTGCTTTAACCACATAAAAAATATTTATGTCACAATTTCAATGATTTTAGAGGCAGAATGATGTGGACGAAAACTGTTTCTAATATAATCTTTCTAATATTTTCAAGGTCATTAATATTTTTTTACTAAGAAAATATGCATTTTTTGTATTGCATCTTGTAGTGCATGGAAATGTATATTTGCCAATGGCTGAGTCATGCACTCTCAATGATCCTAAACACCAAAAATAAAACTGGATTTCCCTTCTTTGCATAATTTTAATTTGTATCTCCGAAAGAGATTCAAAATAGAATTGAATAGCGTTATGATCGCAAAAATCGACAAGTAAATGAACTACTTACCCACGACCGAAGAGAATTTTAATTCAATAAAGAAAATTCGAAGTTTCCACGTTTGAAAGAATTTGATCTCGAAATGTACTTATTGTTAGAAATCGTGTGAATCCTTAATGAAAGGTTGCTCGTAGCAATGTTTTCGGGTTCAAAGTTGAAATGAAATTTTGGGAAACGTGGGAAACCTGACTCGATTTCCCGGTCTAACACAATTGCACGTAAAACCTTGGAGCCACTGAAAAACAACAAAAAGGATCGAGCAATTTTCTACGTGAACGGTTAACGATTAGTTCCCGAAGAACGTGTGGTTTTCCCAGCAGCTGTTTCCAGAGCCGCGTCGTGAACACGGTTACCGACTACATCCTTTAGGACCTCGTCGTATATAGGATATCGAGTGCGCGAACAGGGCAAAAAGATTGACAAACGACGCCGCGATATTATAAAACAATTGATGGATGATTCGATGCGCGAAAGAGGGCGGCAAAGTGGCACGTGTTCCTTTTTACGTCCTCGCAAATTTACTTTCTCTCTACCTCTCTGCCTCTTCCTTCTCCTCCTCCTGCTCCTCCGCCACCATCTCCTTCGATCCTTTTATCCTTCTTCGTCATTCACGCAAGTCGCTTCTTCTTTCCACGGTTAGGTTCTCTTTCTTCCATGCGTATCGTAAGCCGTGCACCCTGATAAGTCGCCTCTCCAATGAAGACAAATTGTCGATGTCCTACAGTTTTACGAAGGGTAATTAATTGTCGAGAACGTAACGAGCCTCTCGGTTGCCACACTGAGCATCGATACACGGTCTGAATGTACGATCAACGCGTGCCAGACAACGTCGACCATGAATTTTTCTTTAAAAGCTGCTGTCAGATTCACCTGCTTGTCCATCGTTCTGAAAAATGATGTTATATTCTCACCTTTCGCGAAAACTTGTTATGAATTCTTCGTCTTCTCTTTACGCAATGTTGCAGGTGATCTTCGAACGAAATTAAATATATTCTTGATCGTTCACGTTTAATTTACATCGTATTTATTCTACTATTTACTATTGTCTATCGTAGATGGGAACAACCCATTCACGTAGAATGTTTACAGGTAAGAAGAACACGTAATATTACCGAAAAAGTGTATTTTTATAAAAGTTGACTATATGTCAATCACAGGTTCAAAAAATAGATTTGCATTTCACGATGCAATTTCCGAAATTAACGCTCTTTTCACGTAGCGAGTTAGAATTTTACGACCGGTAATTTTTATTACAATTCTAATATTTTCTCACCGTATTATTTAATTATAACAGGTTTATTACTTTTTAGAATTTAATTTACTGCTAATGTTCCACACGTTGGGGGTTGAAATCGTTGGCGAAGAATTACCCACATTAACGAACGCAGGAGTAAAATTACTCTCAAAGATTACTCTCATTTTCACGGTAATAGAAACGCGTGAGCGTCTCACGCGGAACGTGCAAACTGACGAGTCTGGTGAGTGAATTAAATTCGAAACTCTTATGAGTTCTCAGTCGAGAGAAACTTTAGCGTACACAGTACACTTGTCCGTACATCCTCAACTTTATGTTATTGCTCGTTATAAGTCACTGAAAACGAACGAGGAATACGTTCAAGCTTGATTAAGGAGAAACAATGGCGTTGAATTCGTCGTTGCAGCAAAGGAGTTCTTTCTAATAATTAATATCTTTCCACTGCTGCAGACACTATAAACATTAGCAATTATTCATTGATTGCAATGGACAATTTATATTCAGTTCTGTTTAAGATGTTGAAATTGACGATTGCCTTGTAAATTGAAATTATATTAATTGCTGAAGCGAGTAGTAAATTGCAGCCTTTTGTCTCCAATTCATAGTCTTCGCAGCTCACCGAACAACCTTGTGTTAATTGCTGTCCTGTTAGTCTTTGGCTTAGACTTCGTCTTACATTTTGAGCTTCCTCTTGAATTTTAAACTCCCAGGATTTTCATACGTGTCTCGTGTATTAATCATCCGCAATATAGACACTGTTAGTTGCAGTAAACGTTTACAAAATTGTTAAATGTACCACTTGATTATTTTAATATCAATACCTATAGTATCATAATCCCGAAAAACAGATTATACATCGATTTTCTACAAGTGTGTTGAATGTTTCCCATGTTTCTACCGTGTTTCGGTTTTTTAATTAAAATGAAACTGATTCAAAATTCAAAATAAAGAATCGAAAATTCTATTCAGTATCTGACTTTTGTACTCGGGACAGTTTTATATTTTTGAAAACTTAATCAACGTTTCGAGGAAGACTTACCCCAAGAATTTTTTTTGCATAAAATTTAAATTTTATACAGCATAAAAAGGAATTAAATTTTGATTGTAACAATGTTTTGTATTTACTACAATTTTCAAGGCATGTAAGTAAATAGGGAAACCCATAATAACTTTCAAGGAGTCTTTTCACTTTGAAGAATGAAAGAGAATAAAAAAGATTAAATAAATCATAAAATAAGTATGAAGGAGCACAAGACTTACAAATGTATGTTATTTTCTCATATATCGCGAAATAGTATCATCTCTTCGAGGCAATGCGTATTGCTGGCGAAAATTTAAAAAAAGATAGAAATTATACGCAGTTCAATTTCATTTCCCGGTTCTCATTTTGAGCTTCCCTTATCTTCTCTTCTGCATTGGCTCCTTTTTCCAACATTCTCCCAGGGAAAGTAAGCGGGTAAGTCAGGAAGAAGAGGTTGGGGATTCACCCACCATCTTGGAGGTCGCAGCTCCGAACCGGAGAAGCTCTGGTTAACACGCGGATTATTCCGTTCCGTATTTACGGTATCCAAGGCAAGACCACTAATACCACTGCGACGAACATTAACATAACATTAGCCGTTTGCATTAATCCGGAATATATCAGAGTGCAACGGCACGGCGGGGTAACTTCCACTTGAGAGGATGAAAGTGGAAAAACGAAACTCGGGAAACTCGAGACAATGAAGGATGAATTCAAGTGCGCCCATAGAAAAAGTTAATGCTGTGGAAAATTTTGGAGCTTCATTTGTCTCTGACGAAAATACGGATTTTTAGAACTGTGATAGAAGAATTGGAAAGTTCCTTGAAACTTTTATCCAACGATACGTTGCACGTGTTAGGTTCAACTGCACGAAAGAAAATTTCTGATGGATTGTTATTTAGTAATGTGTAAACTTTCATTTACTATTCCATCGAAGAATCTTTAAATCGGTATTTTAATAATGTGGTGAATTATGACAATAGTATAATTAAAAATATTGTATATTATTTAGTCGTTAACAATGACTCAAGTATGTTAATTAACTACCTATTTTCCTACCGGAATTACAATTAGAAAAATTATTTCGTTTCGATGCATTTTCAATTTGTTCGTTCATCGAAATGAACACGAAACAAATTTTCATATCAAGGCATGCACTATTTTCCCTGGAACAGTATACATACTTTTCGAGACGTGTATTAACTTTTACAAACTCCAAAATAATAATACTCAACGTGAATACTTGTAACGTTCGCTCAATTAATCAGTAACCTGAATTTCCAGTAATTTTCTCTACCGCTGCAACTGTCAGCATCATTTAGTGCCACAAAAATGATAAATACGTTATTTTCCGTATCACTGGTTCAACATCTGTTGACGTACGTTTGGGATTTTTAATTAAATTTTTCCTCGTATACTTTTTAATTTTTATGTCAGTCAAAAACGATACTAATGCGATAAATATAATTAGCACGCGGATTTGCAGAGATGCGTTAAATTGAACAGAAAACTTTATCTCTAAACGTTTGTAATTTTTTAAATTTTATAACGCTAGTTAAAGCATAATTTTATGAAATACAGCATATCCGAGTATACAAACAGTTCCGTCCAATTTATCTACTAGCTTTCCCAGGTGAACCATAGAGATCGACAATATGTAAACTGATATTTGACAAACCGTGGTTCGTTGATGCTTCAACGTTTCTGCACAAGTGCAAGTATTTATCAGTATTAAATATTATAAAATGTATCGTATGAAAACAGAATTCTTCTCTGGTGAATTATTCCTATCTGTAATTTTGAAAAGTTACTCTCGTACAAGTACGAAAGAGATCTGATCTACTAGAAAATTATTTTCTATATTTATAAAGATTCTTCGATGGAAGTTAAATAATGTGGGCAATCGAGCCAGCTGTAATTTCATTAATATATGTTACGAAGAATCGTTTTCATTTTTTTATGTAACATCCATTGCTGATACTCATTATTAACCACATATGATACCAAGGATCATTTTGTACGATTTCCACAAATGGCCATTTGTATTTCTTAACAATTTTATTCGAATTAAAAATTGAACCCAGATCTAAACTTTAACTTAACTTTAAAAAAAAGTTCCTTCGAAACTGTTTAAACGAAACCTACGAAAAATTTCTAAAATTGTTTCAACTCCTGAAAGTGTTTCATACATCTCGACGAGGGAATGGCTCGTATTAGAATCCTCAAAATGATCGTGACGCTTTCCATTCGTCCCCTGAAAAAATATTTGCACCGTTGCTAACGATTTCACGCGGACATTTTTTTTCCCCAACACATGAAACACAGGACTTCCCGCTAGGTTGGGTTGCTCAAGTGCTGTTGGAGCTCAATTTAAGTCACCTAATGACCTTTCTCTGGCTCGTACGTGCGCGTTGGGGTTGCGACGGGTAAAAAGGAAATTCGGCGGTATAAATCGCAACTGTCTCGACACGGCGTGTGCCTTTGCCACGATAATGAGGTTATTTGTAATTCCAGGGCCGACTGATCAAATCTTCCTAATTTCCTGGATCTGCTCGCTTAAAATTCTGCTCGCAGAACGCGGCTCGGCCCGCCTTCTCCCGGGAAATGCGCCCACCCAAAACGACTCCTCGTCGACAATGGAACTGTTGCGGAAAGCTTCGTTTCCGAGTGAAAGAAATTGAGAGAGGACAGAGCTTAAGAGAAAGAGATTGAAAATAAACACGTGGAACGATGCCGTATTAACTTTTAACGAGCAGTCTGCATGAAATCTCCGACAAGTTTCAGCGAATTCGCTGAAACTGACGAAGCCAGTTTCTGTATTTGCATCGTCTCTTTGAATGAAACAATTGCAACGAGCGTGAACACGTGTACGCGTTATAAAATCAAGTTTCGTGGATTCCAGAATTTTACAAAGAAAGAGGGAATCTACTTACCAAAGAGAATAAAGATGTTGCGCGAACACTTTTGAGTTGCGGAAAATACGTTTGCATATTTCAGAGAGTGAATTCACTTACCAAAGAAAATAAGGATGTTATACGAACACTTGTGAGTTGCGGTGAATTGAAGAGAATTTTCAGAGTGCTTACAAGTGAATTGTGTTGAGCGATTTCAAAATACGGGCGAGTACTTCGTGGCATGAAACTACTTACCAAAGGAAGGTAAAGACGCGAACACTTCTGAGTTGTAAAAAAGTTGAAGAAAGTTTTCAAAATGTTTACGATCACGATATATTTTTTTGCACTTTGATAGGAAAACCCGCGCGATCGAAGCACATTCGTTCGTGAAATGTAAACATATGTTTGATCGAGTTAGCTCCAACGCGACAATGATCAATGTGTCAAATTATAACAATTGAAACGTTTATTGGCACACAGTGGTAGCATTTGGTATTAATTAACGTTGAATTCCATCGTCAGGAGGTGAAATTTATTAACGCAGGACATATATTCGGTTTATTAAATTAATTAACAGTTTGTTCGATCTAGTGGTGCAACAAAACCATTCGTGTAAAGTAAAGTAATTACTAGAAACGCGTTAATGAACATTCTGTTAAATATTAGACTCGATGGCTTGAAGTGTCATTCCAAACTATAATGTACGATTTGTTGTAATTAGTTTATTACATTACCACCGAAGAATTATGAAACGACAAATTGCGAGGGAATCGGCTACGGTAATTCGCGTGTTTGATACTATAATATACAGCAACTGTTTAATGTTGCTGTAAATTATTGCTATTTTCAGTTGATCGAAAGTGAATGCATCGACCGATTAAGCGCGTCATTATTTGAAATTTGTCAGGTACGTAAATGATCAATTTAGTAATTAGTTTGTTTATCGAAGGATTAAACTCGAAGAAAATTATGGTAAACGTTGAAGTTCGTCGTATAATAGTGATAACTTTGACGTGCTTTGCATTCAAATTTAAATGTACGCGGTGAAACAGATTATTGTTTTCAAACCGTGGAGGTAGCTTAACGCGACGTTTAATTTGTCGAAGAATGGTAAATTTTCATTCAAAAAGATATTACAGAAGAACCTCCGTGATCCGAATGTTTAATCATCTGAGCACTCTATTATACGAAAGTTTCATTGTCTGAACAGTGTTCCTCTGCTTATTGAAACATCACAGTGATTAATATACGACAGAATAAAAATAGCAGAGTATCCAAAAAGTTACGACCACTGATATTAAAAATTTCTTTACTATGAATATTTTAATCATGCGGTATTACGAAAAATGTTTAAGAGAAGGAATGCAATTTTACCCGTGTTAAATATACTCGTGACAGCTAGCAGCCAAACAGATATGGGATTCATAAGTATCTAAAAAAATTGTTCGTTCATATTACTCTTTCTTTCCTGTTATTATTTTTGTTACTTTATCTCGTATATGGCACGATCGATATTAGAAATATAAGTATTCTATTACCTGAAAATTTCCTTGACGAAATAGTCGTGTCTTCCTATTCGTTCGAATAACAAGCCACTTTACTATACTTCGTATGAGAAGTCTGCTAAAATGATGTCCAAAATTTGTACACAGATACGCTTCTCACTTAGAACTTACTTAAAACTGGAATTCCGTTAATTTCGAATTCATAATTGCGTATACGTGTAATTATACAATTCTAATGCTAGTGGAAGGTATGGTCGTAGGTACCCTGAAACGTAACTCCTGTTCCCTTGGAATGCGAAGCATGGCCATCCTTTGTGCAATAAA
The DNA here is from genome assembly GCF_051014685.1 of Ptiloglossa arizonensis. Lineage (NCBI taxonomy): Eukaryota > Metazoa > Arthropoda > Insecta > Hymenoptera > Colletidae > Ptiloglossa > Ptiloglossa arizonensis. Next base: position 7,824,965 of record NC_135054.1, on the reverse strand, counting down.
TACTGTAGACGCTAGGTTATGAGCGGAATAATCTCGTAATTTTACACTCTGTGGGAGATCTTGACGTTTTGGACGTACCATCTGGAATATTAATGAGTATTAATGAACGTTCGTTTTTACCATATGACAAGAGCAATTTAATATAGTAGATTGCTGTTGAAGTGGTACGGAACAAAAGCCAGCATTCTATAATACTTTGTGTTTCGCCGTCAATTATTATTTCAGAAAACGTGGACAATCGAAAGCACAACGATTCGACTAATACCGTCACAATGCTTTCGTGAACAATATTCCACGTAAATTCACCGTTGCTGGGAACCATTTTGTTTTCTTCTTGCTCTCTTACCGATGAGACAACAATATCTCCTCGTGCTATTCTTAAATTGCGGAAAAAGTGTTTCTTTTGCCCTCCTCCCGTCCGCATTATTTTCCTCTCTTGGTTCTCTTGTTTCTAGTTCGTGTCCCCTCGTTACCCCCTCCCCTCTCTCGATCTCTCTTTACCCCTCTACGCGAGATCCTTCGGCCCCTTTCTAGCCTTCTCGCTCCTGCGCTAAAGCAATTTAATCAAAGTCCATCCTCGTTCTATTCCGTTCGTCCTATCGGTCTCACCAGCCCTGGGGGTTTTCTTTTATTTGCACTCGAGCTCGCTGCGAAGCCCTCCGCTAGTTACTTCTCTGGACAAACGGAAATTTGAATAATCCTGCCGGTAAGCCTCGTTAAATGCCACCCAATGAAATTTGATGTTGATCGTGGCTGGCGCGAGCGCGTCCCGGCGCCGCCGTTAGTCACGCAATTACGTGATTGCGGTTGCCGGATTATTCAATTATCGACTACGTGGGTGGGGGTAAAAATGATAAAGTATAGCCATCTACACGTGACGTCGAGACGTCGAGAAATGAACCGTGTTCACCGATGTTTCCGAGTCGAAAACCTAATTTTTATTACAAAAACGCGTCCATGTTTACGATAATCGTTTCACAATGTCAATTGTAGATTTTAAATAGAATTCAGCAGACTTGTCGACCAATTGAAAATAATCGAGGAATACTTTCTGTTGTCTGCCAAGGATAATGTTGGAAGGACGAAAACGTATTCCGATTTTTTACACTTTCAATTTTTGATGGTTTTCTATAATCAATTATTTTCTTAACGCTTGATGTTTAAGTGTTAAAATTACATGCAGGTTTTCTCAACGATTCTCATTTTACGAATTTGTTAAGTAAATGTAACTCTTTCTTTAGGTATAGGTTCACGAATTTTCGGGATTCTAGAAGATTATTGACGAGTGAATATGAATATAGATACTTTAAGTGTTATAAATTAAAGGAATTGTAATTTAAAGACGTTCTTGATAGTATGTTGCAAGAAAATAAAATTGAAAGCATCTGTTTAGTTTTTGTACGAGTTTCAGATATAAATTCGATTTTGTATACTTGTTATTCGTTTTTGGTACTGTTATTGGTTTGGAAAATAAAAGTTATGTATTTCCATTGTTACTCGTTCAAAATACATACTTTGTGTGTATACTCTCAATTTGAATGAATTGATCCGTTCGATCGTGCTAGAAAGTGACGAAATTATATAATTACATTCATTTTCCAATTTAACAGGTAGTGAATTATGTATAAGGGAGAGTAGAATAATTTCTTTTAACAAAGAGAAACTTGGGTAAACCGTACCTTCAAGTGTAATAAATATGACACACAACTTAATATTTAATTCAATCGAGTATCGAAAATCGAGTAACGAGATTTCTGGTCGAGAATCTAATATGGCGTCAGAAAGTTGGAACACTTTTCATTCGCCGTAAAATATTCAAGTACAAAGGTGTGTATGCAGAATTTCATTGGAGTTTCAGGATCATGGAAGCATATCGACGCTTCGTCAGGTTCTGTATACTCGTGTACGTCAAAAACCCAACTTTTTGAATTTTTTTCGTTTTCCGATATTTCACTGTCACTTCGATTTCCCTTACAAACACCTGTGCAATTTGGACCACGCAATTCCGAGATGAGAGAGAACTTGTTCGTACCTCCAAATAATATATCTGTGTTTGAAGAAGATAGTTTAACCGATTGTGTATTTTACCTCTTCTTGAATCTTTGAACTTTATAAATATTCGAAAAAGAATGAACGGTAAAACATTTTTAACTCAGTTTTCACGGACCAGCAAATTTAAATACGAAGCTACCTTTAGCTAGGTGTGTAAAAGACAGACAATTGAAACGTCATTAATTACGTGAAAAGAAGGGAGCGCAATTTACAAAATTGCAAGGCAAGCGTGGATTGTATTTTTCGTTTATGAGATTGCTAAGCGCTACAAAGATAAATTAGAGCAATTTCCGGTCGCAATACAACTAAAAGCATTCTTGGACCTTTCTTAAAAGCTTCCTTCAGTTTCATTAAATATTGTTTCTGAAGGTGAATCTTCGAGACAGCTCTTAACGTGTCCAACGTCGAACACTCTGTAATTGGCACACACCCGGAAAGGAACAGCTTTATTTGATCGTTTCTTCGACAAACTTTATTTAATTCTTGACACATTCGCACTCTTCGCGAAGACATAATTTGTACGCGATAAAAATGTTTCGGCAAATAAAGTTCTTAGTGAGAAAACTTAGCAACTAAAAGTAGCCACTATTGAACGGAACTACTTTTCCGTTAATTACGAACTATTACAAAAAGTTTATTCCCACAAATGTCTGGAAAAGAATTGTTCAGAACTATTCCAATTATTAAATGTAATGGCACTTCTATTGCATATCAAAATATCGTTCTACGTTGATTAAAAAATATGCATTAGTTTTGATTAGCCATCTTAGTAATAGTTTAGAGCTCGTAAGTATTAACTTACTATTAGTTATTAAGTATTAGCTACACATCTCGTTAGATTAAAAATGTTTCTCTTCCCTATGTGTCTATCCACAAATGTCCTTTTTTTATTTAGTAAAACACAGTTTAATTAAGAGAAGAATTTAATGTCTTCGAATACAATCATGTTAAAAGTAAAAATTCTCAATATTGTCGAATTTGTACGCACTCGATATTTTTCAAATTCAATCGTAAAAAAGTCTTCTCGAAAAATTATTCAAAGTTTAAAAGGTAGCTGGATCCTACACATTCGTAATTGAATATTTCTACCAAAGCAACGAGCTTTGGAGATTCGAAATCGAAATCCGGTAAATGCAAAAATGTCAGATTCGTTGCAATTCGTGTGGTAATTGGATTAGAGCGCCAGCCTATGCTGGGGGCGGTTCGCCATCGCGTTTAACACACTTGACGCCACACGATCGACGTGCTCGAAGTTCCAGACCTTTCGGTTCGTGGTTTCGAGAAATCCCAGAAAATCTCCGGGCTTTTCTCGCGGCATTGTCGCAGACGGAGGATAAAAAGGGAAAGAATGTCGTGGCGCAGGGGTAGCAACGGGGCGGCTGCAAGGGTGTGGTAAGCAACAAGAAACTCGAATCGACTACCTGGTGGGCCGGTGCCATGTACCAGATGTTCGGTGTGGTTCTCAGTGGCCATGGATTCTGAGGTCGACAGGCTCTCCGCGTGAGAAAACTTTTTTCGATTTACCACCTGATCCCGTATATTTTCCCTCGATTTACAATTTTTCAAAAGCTTTCACTCTAATGGCACCGCCACGAACGCGTTTTTAAAAGCTTTTTGGTGAACTCAAAATTGTATTCGTCGATTGTTCGAGTTCACCTTCGAGTTACATTTATCAGTAACATTTATGTCCTGTTTACATTCATTTCTTAAACTGTCAAGAGAGATTATTAATTAACGGATATACGAAAGAACGAAAGGAAAAATTTGGAACAAAATTTTTTTCTGAAAAACACGTTTCCACTATTAATCGAACAATTTTTTTTTAATGTACGTACACGCACTTTCGTGTCTCTTAATACCATTACATCTAAACAGGTAATTGGTTTTCAACGCACCGTTTAAGTTTTATATTCTTATCTCAAGATCTGATTGGATTTGGAGCAAAATCGGTCCATGGATAATGATGTAATTTTGTTTTTTTTTTTTATATATATATTCGTTATTTACAGAGAATTTGAAAAATGGTTTGACTAAAACCTTATAAAGAATTAAATTTTACACAAAGAAGTTACATAAACTCTATCTCTGTGTCTTTGGCAAAGAAAAAATTTAATTCGTTACATGCTTGAATCGAACTTTTGCGTCAGAGCGTATTCGTCTTTGTTAATTTGGAATGCGATTTAATACAGGAATATATGATGAAGGCATAATATTCCTCCCAGTATTCATTTATGGGGACTAAGCGGAATAATGTTATGAAAATGGTTGGAAATTCGTTACATGGATGGAAGTGAATTCGTGTCCGCAATGTAATTTCAAGTGAGGAATAACACGGAGCGATTCAAATATAGTGGAACTGTGTCTAAAGAACAGATTTGCTGCTATTTAATATGCCAAGAGTAAATCATAAAAAGTAACTTTAAATAACACTCGATTTTTAACCATGTCTTTTTCTAACACCGCTTGAAAATTATATTCATACCTTTCGCGTACTACTTAATCATAACGTAATTTTATTACATGCACGGTACAATCAGTACACAGTAACTTTCAATAAAAACAGACACAATACACAATTAACTATAATATTGAAAAGATGTTTATAAACTATTCATTCATCATTAATACTATTAATATATTATTTGGATTCACGAAAATTTCCAAATGCTACCATACCCTTATTGATTTTGAAATTGACATTGTTTTTAGATTTGCAAACAGTATCTCGAAAGCAAATATTACTGAAATACCATTTTTTCCTTTAATTTTCTTTTTGCATTTCCACTTTGCGAAAAATGTGAAATGATGTATCTAACTTCTATATATTTCACCCTGAGCTCTCACGTTGCGGTTTTTACGTTGAGTAAATGATTATTTGTTCAAAACATCAACTTGGATAAACGAAACCCGAATTATTGCTAAATTGAAATCGTAGTAATTTAATATATTGAAGTATGTTCCGATTAAATGCGTTCGAATATTTTGTAGCATTTAAAATAATATCTAACGCAACGTGCAAAAAATATTGTACGTTTTGCAAAATGTTTTGCCCTAGTTTCTTTTTATTGTTCATTGGAAGGATGATCATTCTACGTTCTGCGTTTTGTAAAATTAGTTCTTTCGCAGACACGAATTTGCAAAACTGCATGCACGAGATGAAATAGACGAAAGAGGAAGCTCAGAGTAAATGCATATGCGGGTAGAAAAGATGCACATCTATCTGCATAGAAACGAAGGAATCGTTGGTAGGTAAGCGAGAAGCTAGGTAGAATATCCTTGGACGATACCAGCCAGTACCTAATACCATGATCCTGGTATTGTACGACTTACCAACTACACAGCAATGATTTTCTTCGGTAAAGTCAATTGGAGCAGTAATTTATCACCTGCAATGAAATATGACCATTTCTGCATAGAAAATGAAATACCGATTGTTACCTCCTATTAGACAATGCTATCTGTTGATATTTTCATTTGATACATTCTAAAACATTTGTCTACTACAGATTCAATAATAATTTTCTTCAGCAAAGTCAATTGGAACGATAAATTATCGTCTACCATGAATAATGATTATTTCTGTATAGAAAATGAAATACCGATTATTACCTCCTATTAGACAATGCTATCTGTTGATATTTTCATTTGATACATTCTAAAACATTTATCTATTACAGATTCAATAATAATTTTCTTCAGCAAAGTCAATTGGAACGATAAATTATCGTCTACCATGAATAATGATTATTTCTGTATAGAAAATGAAATACCGATTGTTACCTCCTATTAGACAATGCTATCTGTTGATATTTTCATTTGATACATTCTAAAACATTTATCTACTACAGATTCAATAATAATTTTCTTCAGCAAAGTCAATTGGAACAATAAATTATCGTCTATCATGAATAATGATTATTTCTGTATAGAAAATGAAATACCGATTATTACCTCCTATTAGACAATGCTATCTGTTGATATTTTCATTTGATATATTCTAAAACATTTATCTATTACAGATTCAATAATAATTTTCTTCAGCAAAGTCAATTGGAACGATAAATTATCGTCTACCATGAATAATGATTATTTCTGTATAGAAAATGAAATACCGATTGTTACCTCCTATTAGACAATGCTATCTGTTGATATTTTCATTTGATACATTCTAAAACATTTATCTATTACAGATTCAATAATAATTTTCTTCAGCAAAGTCAATTGGAACGATAAATTATCGTCTACCACGAATAATGATTATTTCTGTATAGAAAATTAAATAACAGCTGTTACGCATCATTGAACGAAGTTGTTTACGGGACATTGCGTTTTCTGAATTCAAAAATATTTATCAATTCAACAGCTTTCAATAGGGAACCTTTATAGACCTTAAAAGGAAGTCGAACTTTTCCCATACTATCTGCCGTTTATACCACTTTCATTTGCATAGTAATTCCGGAAGAACGTACTCGAAGGCTGAAAGTCCACTGCTTGGTCGATACCCCGTGAAAATGGGGAATTTCCTTGTGATTTCTCCGCGCCATGCTAAAACGTAAAGTTCGAGGCGGATGTAAAATGTAAGGCCAAGTGCGAACCATTGTAAAGCATTACTCGGAAATTGTGCAAGTTTTGGCTGGAAGATATGGTTAACATGAATCTCTCTGTTTATTGCCAGTATGAATATTGCAGGCTCGAAAGTTTCCTCGTTAATTTACCAGCTGGAAGCTCCTCCTGGCATTATTGATCAAAGCAACAGTCTTCAAAAATATCGTTAATTCACAAGTTTAAAACGACACGGATGATAGTGATGCATAGGTGGTGGGGAGATTTGTAAAAATTAGAATCTCGTTCTAATGAACTAACCGAAACCAGAGTACCAGAGATTAATTAAATAAAATTGAAGTTTTTCCTCTTTAGGATAATACATTTCATTTTTTTCCTCGTAAAAAGTGCCCATAGATCTACGAACAAAATATTCGTTTAGTTCAACATTTCGATACTAGGTTCAGTTCCTATTATTCATTAATCTATCATCGAAGCAACGAAGTTCTCTCAGATAATGACTCTAGATGTGCCGCTTTGCATTCGGATACACCGTGTATAAAAATATGCGATCACCATAAAACTCCGTGTCGCGTTCAAATTTTAAGTTAAGGTGTTCACTGACATGCGATGAATAAATTTGTAAGCCGGTGACGAATTATGGTAGCTTTTCTCGATCGTTTTGAACGTTTGCTTAAAAGTGATTCTCGCTTCCATTCACAAGCTGCATATCATAGAATCATGTTGCATCGCACAGTTCATCCGGACTGATGGGGGATTATGTACGAGTACTGTATGGTATAGATTTTCCATAAGCATCTTCTGACGGCTGTTTGGAAAGCGAATGTAGTTTCCGCGTCTAGATTTTCGCGATACGAGTATCCATGAATGCGAAACGACGGAAGCGGTATTCCGTTGGTGAAAATATGTATTTTCGATCAAATATTGACACGGCGAACCAGTGTACACGTAGCTGTAATGAGATCACAAGCTTTCATCTATTCATGAACACGATTGCCTAATTGCGAGTCGAATAAGCTAGATTTATCGGGGAGAGTGTATTTATGTACATGTAACCCATTGGTACAATGTCTGATGGTAAGGATGGATGAAAATGAGACGAAGAGTTTACATTATCTTTGTGTTCGTAGCAACAGCTACGTTATCATGTGCTCCACGAAATTGCTAATTTTGATAAACTAACTGGAAACACTCCACTTTCGAAAAATTAAATTTCATTCCATAAAAATATGTGCCATTTGGCATTAGTATTTTTATCCCAGCCGAATACTGAATAATAAACTTTACGTTCATACAACTCGGCGCTTTTAAATTGTATAAATTATTCAAATACTTCAATTATTGTTTCTCAATTGAAAATTTGTTTCGTATCTTTCAGAGAGTTTCGAATTGCAGATAAGGTGAGAATTCGGTGGAAAAGAATTCAGTGGAAATTAATTTGTGAACTAGTTTATATTTACAGAGACGGAATGTGCGATATAAACGTTTTACAGCGATACTTAATCGGCTTTCAGGAATGTATAATTGCATACAGCTTGAAGGAATGATTTCCTTTCGAATGTTTTCAAAGTAAATAAATGGAAATCCGTAATGTATATTGCCAATCTACTTCACCGTTTTCCTTTGCGCTGGAGAATATTATACAACGCATATACGTGTATTAAATTTATCAAAATTTTGTTTACTTTGTCGTAATTATTTCTTACTTTCATCACTGTCATCTGAAAATGAACACAATATTTGTCGTTGAAATGGTACTTTAATATTTCATACTTTTACAATTTACAAAGCGTAATTAATTTTCAAATCGATGTGTATTTCTGAAACTCGTTTCCTTCAATAATTCGACGTGCAACTGATTCATTCGCTTAACGAATTTCGTAGGAAGAACGGCTCTAGAATCTTTGTAAGAAATGTTCGATGAAAAATAGAAATTGGGAAAATAATTGGGAAAAATAAGAGAAATTTCATTTGATTGCTTATGTTAATCTACGTTCTGATCGGTCGATGTTGTGGTTGTCAATCAACGCTCCCAGATATCAGAATTCACTCTTTATCGTTCGATTTTCCGAGCAATCCTCGTTATACACGCGTACACATACGCGGGCACGTACACAACTCTTTACGCGTGTATGTGTGCACGGACACGCGAACAGAAACGCTTCTTGTCGGAGTGGATCGCGCCGTTCCGCGAGTACGAAGCTATCGAATGCCAAAGTTTCGAGCGTTTATTGCGCTTTGACCATTCGACAGTCCCCCATCGACACTCTCGACAGTTATTTGTTTTGGGGAGTTGCACGGAAAACATTGCTCCCCTTTTATAGTTCTGACTGAATTGTTTCAGAAATCTCGATACTCTGTCGCGAAGATTATCGACTCTTATTTCACAGTGAAACGGCGATATATATTTTGTCAATATTGAGAAACAAAGCATTTCAAATAGGACTATTCAAATAATTTCACACTCGAATATCTGATAGATACCCGAACGTTACGGATAAACTTCAAAATAATTGGGTATTCGAATATTGTTGCTCGAATATTATTATTCAAATGCGAATGCATTCATATACTGCGCGGTCGTATATTTCTGTATCCGAATAATCGTACACTCCAATGATTTCTTCGAAATAATGGAAATTATAAAATTATCTTAATAATATTGAATGTAGTCCTAGCAAGTCATTCAGTATTTCTGTGTAACATTTACGATCAACCTTCGTGCTCATCTTCAAAATGATGAAAATAAGGTAATGTAAATTACAGAGCAAGAATAATTAATGAACAAGGAACTACCGAATTGAAAAGAGTTGTATGTGTTCAGATGAGTGGAAAATGTTGGTATAAACCATGTAGATGGAAGGTTTAACCAATGTAACCACTGACAACCACCCATTAATTTTGTAATTATAATTCTTAATGAAATTAGAAAAACAGTAAATTTAAAAGCGAAAAGTATATTACGATAAGAAAAAATAATAAACAATTAATAGTTCCAAGGAAAAAAGTGTATAATATTGAAAAAAATTGAGTACGAATGTTGAAAATAAGAATAGTAAAATGATTTACCTAAATCATTAGATTAAACATTGGATCGAGAGAATTTCGAAAGATCCTTCGTATTCGAACTGTACATTTATTGTTCGAAAGTTCGACGTTCATGTTAAAATCGATTTTCTGAAGTAACTCAAATTGTGTCATTCCAACTGCTGTTCTTTAGCTTGAAGTAGTACAAGTTTCGGAAGTTTCTTCGTGTCTAGCTTACTCTCGTTTGTCTAAATCGTAGTCGGGAAGATCGAGCAACCAAGAACTTCATCCCTTCTTGGAAATGGTAAGCAATCGGGAACCTTTAAATCCAGGAATGCAAATTTCATAGGATTAGTGGTTATCTCCTGTAAAAAGGAAAAGTACTGATCGAAGAAACTAACGAATTTACACGATTGTCCTTTTATATTATATATTCTTATTCAATCGATACCCATTTACGGGTATGCATAAATATATAGTTCGCTTCATAGACACTATTGTTAGATAAGCTCACAATACGAAAGCATGGTACTTATACACGATAGTTGTGTTATCGTGATACGTGCACCAAACCAATTGGAACGAGACCAATTATAATCAAGAAATAAAACAGATATCTGCTTTTATATTTTCGTTTCATAATTGTTCAACTTCTTTCTCTTGTGATATTTAATCTCTGACCTTGTTCAATAGGTATAATTATTAATTTATTATTGTTCAATTAATACATTTATAATACTTGTATTTTAAACATTTCATGTTTTCATACAAGTACCGAGAAACTAATAATTAATATCGAAGAATATTATTTCTCATTTCTCTTTTCATTGATTCATTCCTAAATACAAATTTTCCGAATATTTGTCTTTCATAGGTGTTTCAAAATTCCATGTACTCGAAATTAAAACACAGAAGATTCATTATAAAATCAGAAACCGATATCGTTCGTAATTTTTCCAATTTTTCCACAGAATTTATTGGACCCTCGCTAAACTTTCTCGTACCTGTGTTTGTAAGATCGCAATCTGATAGATGTACCCGTTCAAACGAAATTACCTTTTTTTTTTATCGATCTGTGGATGAATTCAACCGGAAAGCGGGTAAAGCAGGTTCGTTATCAGGAACGATATCTTTGCTCGAAGCGGTAATCAAGTTTCAACCTTCCGGTCGCACCGTGCTTCCGGCTTGCTAGTTTCCCTTGCATTGCGGCTATTAAACAACGCAATCCGTGATTCCAACCGCCCGATAAATTAATTTTCCGGCTTCGTTAGCGGTATAATGAGCTTGTCAACCGTAATTTTACGTCGAACTACCTCTAGAGAAATGGTATCGCGCTGGGCGACAATTTGAACGAGAGACAGTAGTAAAAACTTCACATTGTACGTGAAACAATGTGCCATTCTTCTGCCATCTGTTCATTTCAGTCGATTCAAGTTGAAGTTCTTCTCGAAGTGGACAGAAACATGATACTTGCTCTTATACGATATTAATCGTGTAAAAAGAACCGTTTATAGCATACATAGCAACTGTTCAAAGAGATAAATAAAATAATACAAAAGAAATTCAATTCGAAATCACTTTTGAAAGATTTCAATGTCGTCGGTATTTTCCTTAATGGAATCTTATATTTTTCCAGATTATTACGAAAGATAACAAAAGTAAATTCATCGACTGGACTAACGTTTCATTATAATCGTCAAAACTGAGAATATTTTAATATGAATACAATTAATATTTCCTAAAAATATATGTGACACAACAATTTATATTCATATCCAAGCATAAACGTGACTGTCATTGATGTGTTCCGCGTTAAGGGAAATGTGGTACTGTGAGTAAGTAGAATGTGGACAGCGTCGAGTTACTTTTCGTTAGCCGTAGGCCTTACGATGTCTGACTAAAACGTCTGACCCAGTACGATTCGTAATCCCTTCGAGGATTAATATATCAGTCTCTCTAAAATACCTTTATTATTGTGTGATGTATTTACGTAACAATTACAGTACCGTCCGGTAGCTATGCAGATATCAATCTACGTAGAATTTAATTCCGGTATTATCATTAATTAATCTTTGCGTTACGAGTAATGTCAAAAAAACATTTTATTCAATTTACCCGCATTACCGTCCATGGTAATAACGGTACTGGAATTCATTGTAATTAGCTATAAAGTTCGTTAAATATTCATTGCGCAAAATTATGTTAATTCGTAATAAATGTACCGAATGTTTTTACGAGCAATTCTGAATACAAATGGAGAGTGTATGTTTCGAATAAAATGTTTAATTCAGAACGGAATTTGTTTGCGAAATAGTTAGAAATAAATTATGAATTATATTATTTCTCGCAAATAATACTAGAATTTTCTTTCCCCGAGCGTCAATGGTTATCTTTAAAAAATGTTCGCGTCACAATTTTAATTCAAGAGTGCAATTATTTCATTTGTAAGGAAGTGAAAGTTTAGTTTCTGGTTTAGATACCTATATTCGTGGCTTAAGAGTTAATAATAAAAGGCGAGCAACGGAAAGTGTTAGAGAAGGTGTAATATATTTCGAGGATTTATACCCTTCCAACGAAAAAGAGTTTCTCCCGGCTAAAGTTATTGCTTTAACAGCAACTCACGTATAGCCGTTCACGTATCACGATTTATGTTACCATCAATAACGTATAAAAATTTAATTATCGAAACAATGGTATTTTCTGGCGCGTATTGGATATATAACTTTATGTTCATTCACGATTTTACTTTGTTTACTTCGAAGTGCTATTTATATTAAATTGCATGCTTTATTGTTCGAGGGTGTCGAAAGTTTCAGCTGTGTCTTTATTTTTACCATTTTTAACAAACCAAAGAGTGGAAAATAATATTATTTCGTGAACAATATCAGTACATTATACAATTATTTGTATTTGTTTTAAGCGTATTGTCTGCAGTACAAGTATCATTCAATTGAAAGCACAATCGACACAGCTTTCACTTTAAATCGTTTGCGTTTTTTATGAATATTTATTGTCGGAAAGCTTACTTATTGTTATAAAGCTCCGTTTTATTGGAGAGTAATTAAATTAGTTTCTTTTACGGAAGTAATAATTTCTGCTTTTTAGATTCAAGCACAAGAATTGTGCATTAATAACAATTACTTCACTAAGAAGGACAAGAATACTCTATAAAATATAAAGAAAAAAAGATTTCAAATTGTAAAAAGTAGATAATTGTATGCAACTGTTTATTTGATTTATATTTGATGTTAAATGCGCGACTCACAGTGGTCAGTGAGGGGTTTAAAATCGATGAAAAATAAATAAATAAGAGGAAAACGATTCGAGCTCCTGAAACGACGATATCGTAGAAGGTTTGATAAGATACGTGATACAATACTACTGACCGATGTTTTCAGGATTTATCCTCAGTACGAATCTCGGATTTTAGGATTATCCGGTTTTCATTTTTCGCGCTTCTCAATTTCCGCTTTGCAATGAAATCAGTTTTCTTCTGTCCCCTCGCTACAAAACTGATCGCTTTTCGAGAATTGACAATGGAAATTGATGTCTTGTCATGCTTCAAAATCAATTCTTTCATTCGTTAAACGTCAGTCTACGTTGCTATCGAACTTGTTGAGGGAAAAATATTAAAAAGTCTCGTAAACTAAAACTTTTTCTTTTACTTCGTCAACATTATTTCCTCTTTTTAACACCTATCTGTATTGTTACGAATATACTTAATGAGATTGCAAATTTAAATAATTTTTATAAATCTTACATTGAAGGTTGTTTTCATGGCTAGTTTATCATTGTATCGACAAACAGTACAGGTCTCGATTACAAGTAGAGTACCAATCTTAAAAAATATCTTAAACAATAGTACAATGCATAAAGGATAAACAAATAGTTGGTATTAAAATAACCATAAAAATGATCCAAAACTGGCACGTATCGAAGTTAACGATACTCACTCTCAACGTGTGTACACACACTCGATCACGTTCAAATATGTACATTTGTAGAATCCTTGGTTCCAAAACATTTACATTACCCAAAACACTCAAAAGATTTTTCACGCTTACAGTGCGTATAGTTTTTCTTTGACATTTATCGACATTGAAATCACCAAGTTAGCAATTATTCAAAACAGTAACGATCTTCTCCACTGCCTAGCCCTTTCCACCATTATGTCTGTGAATGAAACCAACCCCCAACTCTCTCTTGTAACGGTTCTTCACGTCGTCCGGAAAAAGGAAAGGTTGCTCTGCTCTTTGGCGCGTGAGACTTTAGTCGAGGTATAGCAGAGATGCTAGAAAAAGATATCAGAAGCTTCGGTCTGAGCCAAGTCGTCTGAGCAAGTTCGTGGGGCGTAGATCAAAGGAACCATGTAATTTTCTCGCAGGGTCGTGCCCTATCGGTACGATGGCTGTCGCGTTTTCATGCACGTGCACACGTGCGTCGCTCGATATATCACGTTCGTCGAAAAGTGCTTCACGAATGTTCATTAGGACCAGAGTCACGGTAAAACGTGTGGTCGACTGTGTGGATAAGGACTGGAAGTTTATTTAATATTCAAGATATCTGACAATTCGATGCAGTTATTTCTAAAATTGGAAATTTTAAATCGTGTGTGCTAAAATTCATGTGCATTGACATTTGTCAAACTTGGCGAGAAAGTGATCACTGAAATTGTTAACGTCTCAGAAATTGTCAAATTTTATTTCATTATCAATAAATTGCATTAATCTTCATACTATTCTATGGTAAATTCTTTTTCGAGTTTACATTCCGTTCGGGATCATTCGTTGCACGTCGAATCAAGTTACAGAAATTGAACGAGAACCTTTATTTCGTTACAGCAGGTGTTCGAAGTGTTTCTCGGTGATTTCGATGCATGCTTCCATATCATACGTTTCTTCGATGAAATTGAAACACGCCAGGAATGTCAAATGTTTCCCTTATTTGTCGACAGGAGAAACTGGCAAAGCAGTCGCTAGGAAAGACACTTGAAACTAATTTTAAATACGTGTCTCGTAATTGTAAAACTATCGAACGTCAGAATAATTCTTGCAAATATTTTATCGTTCATTTTGAGGAGTACGGTCGATCGTGAAATGAATTTAGAAAAATGGTGGTTAGGGAGATCTGCGCTCTCGAACGTTAAGTATCGGTAGACAGGGGGGTGGGGGACAAGAAGCTACGATAGCATCCGGTTATGATACGCTTCAGGATCACTCGCACCGTAGCATTTTCTTTTCTAAACTGAAGAGCGCTCGTGCAGCCACGAGGTGACACGTTTGCGAGCCACGTGTTCTCATGTAGAGGCACGTTACTCGAACTTCTCGCTTGACACTGGTACCGATGGCGAGCGAGCATTTGCACTCACGACGAGAGATTGTGACCCAGGTGCACGGGACTCAACGACGTAAACATTTCCACCATTCGGCTGCGAAAAGAAGGCACAGTGTGTTTACATCCGCGCTCCTCCCATAGTCCATTGCCTCTCGTACGTTCGCAAGCAGGGCTCGCCATTGGCCGAAGACAACGACGAAGTGAAAGGGAATACTGCGCCATTGGCGTAGTCTTCCCATCAAATGTTAACTATTAAGGATGAGAATGATTTCGTTCTTGTTTAAATACTATCACTGATCCGATAAGTTTCTCGTAATGAAAAAAATTAATACAATTTAATAATCATTAATATTCTGACAATTATTTATAGCGAAAAGAACTAATTTCTGTTTGCTAAGAATAATACAACTCCGCTTATACTCATTTTTATGTAGTAGGTTATTCGGAAAGTCATTTCGTTTTTCAAAATAGAGAATATATAATTTAATAAAATATTTATACACTTTAAAAGATCGTGTTTCATTTTCACCAAACAAAAAAAACGAAATGACAATATTCTGTGTAATTATAATTTACACAAAAGCAATTCACACTAAAATTAAAATAAACGTAACCTTTACATTATCTTACGTTACAAATTCTCTGAGGAGCTACTGTCGTTTGAATTGGTCGAATTATAGGAATCCGATGCAGCTGACTCTGCAGTTTCGGCATCGCTTCTTTGATTCGACGTTAAATTTATTACAAAACAAGTTCCAATAATTGGGATATCTGACGCAGTAAATGTTTCGTTTGGGCTACCGACGAGAAACGATTCGATGCTACGTCCCAATGAAACACTTTCTCGAAAAATTTTTAATTTAAGAATACATAAAAATTATATACGATTTATTTTTGTGTAAATTGTAATTATATAGAATTTATCTCGATAGAAATGAGCATAAGCAGATTTATCTTATTTTTAATAAATACAAATTAGTTTTTTTCGCTATGAATAATTTTCAAAATATTAACGATTATTACGCATATTAAACTGTATTCATTTTTTCGTTACGAGCAACTTATCGAATCAGCAGTGGTACCTAAATCGCAAGCAAATTTTTCTGTTTATGAATACTCGACGCTTCATTGGAAGCCTACGCCAATGCACTTTGCTACGAATTCGATCTCACTTGAACTTGGAATCACCACAGTCGGTCTTCGTCATCGTCTTCAGTCAACGGTGATTCTTGCTTGCGATCGTAGGACTGACAACGGACTACGAAAGGGGGAGCGAAAATGTAAACACACCATGCCTTCTTTTCGCAGCCGAATGGTACGTTGTCGCAAAAACTTTCAGACGATTCCGTTCTCCCATGAAACGGTTGAGGAGTAACGGTGAAAAAAACACGGGTCAGCGAAGACATGCAGTTGCGGTGGATGGCTGTAATGGGGGTGAAAAGAGAAGAGTGAAACAGAGAGGGAGAAACTAGGCTGGCCGTGGCTGTGTAGCGCTGTAACTTGTCGGCATTAAGCCAATTAAGATGACGCATGGTTCTGAAACTTTTGCTCCCCGACCGACGGCGGAGCGATCAATTTCGCTTGCCCGTTCTTTCCATCTTACACCAAGCAACCCTTGACGCCGCTCCTGCCCGCTGCTTTTACTTTCTGGTAACTGGAGCCAGCCCCTGTCCGCACCCCCCTCCCCCCTATTTCTCCTTTCTTAACTGTTCCGCGTGGCTCCCGATAATTTTTCACATTTCCGGCTGGCGGCTGGGAAAATTGATTCCTGGAGTTTCTTGTCGGCTCGCTGGTCATCCGAGCGATTTGTCACCGGTAACGTCTGTCGTTAATTCAGCCGGCAGGTATCGATTTGCAGCCCTTTCGACCCCAATTAGGGAGATTGTTGGCGGGCGAGAAAATGTGTGGACAGGTTTTGCGCTTTCGGTGGAGGCCAAAGGGGTTAATTATTCGTGCCGACGGGATGTTTTCGAGCTTTTCAGAGCGTTTCCGTTTGTCAATTCGTGATTACGGTGTTTCGGTATGTCAGAGATTAGTTGCTCGTCGATCGAAATATCATCAATTGTTATTTTGTGTCGTTGATCGAGATTGAAGACTTCGTTGAGTTACAGAAGGGTGTAAATTGTTAGAGTTGTGGCTATGTTTTTGTGTTTTTGAAAGTTTTCTGCAAAAAATGCGATTTTGATAGTTTCTTTTTGAGAAGTACCAGTTAATTGTAGTTATCGAGATTGAAGACTTCGTTGAGTTACAGAAGGGTGTAAATTGTTAGAGTTGTGGCTATGTTTTTGTGTTTTTGAAAGTTTTCTGCAAAAAATGCGATTTTGATAGTTTCTTTTTGAGAAGTACCAGTTAATTGTAGTTATCGAGATTGAAGACTTCGTTGAGTTACAGAAGGGTGTAAATTGTTAGAGTTGTGGCTATGTTTTTGTGTTTTTGAAAGTTTTCTGTAAAAATTGCGATTTTGATAGTTTCTTTTTAAGAAGCACCAATTAATTGTGGTTAGAGATATCGTATCTTTATCGATTCATAATTCGAAAGTTTTGTCGAATTAAAGATTAGTCGTCCGTTGGTTAATTATTTTGTGTTGTCGATCGAAGACAAAGACTTGGCTGAACTACAAAGGTTTGCAAATTATTACGCTCGATGCAATTTGTGTGCATTTTTTAGGAAGACCTTTCTCGTTCATCAATTCGAATGAATTATTTATAATTCGGGAGATTCATGATGTCAGAGATTAATTGTTTACCAATCAATTATTCTTCGATTCGAAAATTTGTCTCTACATATTCTCTCGAAAGATACGACGCTGTTATCCGTAAGGTAATTTTATCTTATAATTTATATTAGAATATCTACTATTATTTCCGACAATTATGCATTATTAAATTTAAATACAGTCCCAATTGTCATCTTGAGTACCTGAGGTGTTTATTTAAACTTCTTTCCGCGTCTATTGTGTTTCATTAATTTTTATCTAATATTTACTATATTTTAATATATTTTTAATCCCTAACGAGAGGATCCGTTTCCTTTTAGATTGAAGAGATTTGTCGTTATCGATTCTGTATTGCTATGAAATGGCTGTAGTATGAAAGGATGTCTTCTGAAAGAGAAAACTCGTTGGAAAAACTTTGAATAAAGTGTGCTTTGCAAAAAAAAAACTTGTTACTTACTGTTTCGTAACTTGAGTGTAATCATTTGTACTTCTCTGTAGTTCTTTAATTGAAAATATGAAGTTCAATATGTCGTTTATTCGATGTAACTTTTTCTCTTTGATACATTTTTAAATGAACTTCACAATCAAGGGTTACGAGTAATATAAACTTTTCAACAGTTTTTTCCCATTAAAGGAAAGTATCGATTTATTTGCAAACTCAACCAACTAAGAGAACCACCGTTCACGTTTTTCTCAATCTTTCTTTTTTCGTCGCACGAGTTCCCTTTTCACTTTGGTTTGGCAGTAGTCCACTTTTCTCCAATTTACATGATCTCGTAGAAACAATGTTAGCTGGCGATTTTCTTACCGAGGAAATCTTTGGACTTTGTCCAAAGGAGCCATCAGTAGAGAAAATTCTAATAAAATATGCAAAAAACTTAATTTCTTTCCCCTAATTGAATGTCTTCGAGATATTTAAAATGCGCTATCGATACGAAACTAAAACGAAACTATTGTCTGGAATGAGAACAGATGAGTTCGAACAGTTTAATTTTTGTTAGTAAGTTTTAGAGTTTTAATATTCATTTACTTTTAAAGACGTTGCTAGAAAATAATGCTTGACTATATTTTTGTTTGGCATAAAAAATCTTTTCGCTTGTTAGCTCGAAGTTTCGATGCGAATTACACGGTTCCATATAGTAAAATACTTCGAAAGACAAATTTTGTTAAAAACTGAATTGAAAGGTTCAATATTACCGAAATATTCAAAATAATTGTTTCGAAAATACGATCACGCAATCGTATATTTACAATTACCAGGAAGAAGCTACAAAACTACAAATTAATATTGTTGTTTCGAATTTCAATCAAGTCACCCTCTATTTTCAAGACAATACAACTCCAATGAAATCTTAATTTAATGAATACTTATAAAATGAGTCCTCAATTTACGTTATTCAATCATTCCGGAGCTTTTAGCGTAAGTCGAATTGAATAAACACGATATGCCTTTGGGTATGCAATCTTAGTTTGAAAAGTTAATCAAAGTTAAATAGTTCTTTATGCACGTCTTTATGAAGTGGAGAATTCATTAAAGCAGAACTGCATTCAATATACAAATATATATATACGTACGTACAAAATAT
Organism: Ptiloglossa arizonensis; assembly: GCF_051014685.1. Classification (NCBI taxonomy): domain Eukaryota; kingdom Metazoa; phylum Arthropoda; class Insecta; order Hymenoptera; family Colletidae; genus Ptiloglossa; species Ptiloglossa arizonensis. The sequence continues at coordinate 7,805,687 of NC_135054.1, read as the reverse complement.
ATATAACAACATAAGCGAGTGCACCATGTACCTTCGGTATACCAACTTAGTTTCAAAAGTTAATTAAACTTAAGCATGTACATCTTAGTGAAAAGAAAAATTCAAGAAGACAGAACTTTATTTGTTATGTAAGTACACTGCTGCCGTTAGTCTGAAAACCGATCTCGCAAAGAACGCACGCAAAACCTTCCAGAATATTGAAAAAGTTTGATTTATTGATAAAATAGGAATACCGAGCTATTATTTAATCGCATCCATAACCCAAAATTCCAATAGGAATCTCGAGAATAACCGCAAAAAACTCGTTAGTCGTCTTGTCGACAACAGTTGCCCAACTCCAATTAGTGGCATACCCGTTAGAACGTTGGTATAATGCAATAAAACGTTACAACATGTACAATAATATGTACGAGGAAGTAAGTGAGAATACAAGAGCCCATCTATGATAATTCGTGTAAAAGACGAGTCTCTGAGACTGTAACTATTTGACACATTTTCCCATGAATTCTCCCGCTGGTTCATCGACAATGGCTGTCGCTCATTTCTTATCATCGTAGTCATGATAATAGCCTCGCGAAACGTAACCCGGTCCTGAATTCGCTTCGATGGCAACGACACTACGAAATTCCTCGTTCTATTTCCTCAATTTGCGAGCCACGAGCACGCGGTTCGCGTTAAAAGGGTCAATAGTTCAGGTTGACAGGTTCGGGTTATCCAGTTCTGGCTGAAAGGCGTCTCACGACCGATTAAAGCAGCCTTCGGGTCATTTCCGTTCGGCCATGTGCATTCGAAGTATCGAGAGGAAGGGAGGAGACACGCTGTGTGCTCTTTCTCAATTTGATTCGCGGCGCGTTCGATGCGCCTATCTGTGCGTCAGTTCCGGTTAGTTAACCTCATTCAAAAGTAGTAGTTGTCTCGAATCGAGCTCGATTCGAGATACGCGCCAGGAATGCGGTACGGTTACGTCTTCACGGAAGACATTTCCTGTTACAAAGAGAAAACGGAGAACAGTCGATGCGTCTCAAACCGTCGTCGCGACGGAGATGCAGATAGAGCCCGCGATGTCGTTAGGTAGCGAGGATTCCCTTGGGACTTGAATTCGAAGCCCATTCAGGAGGAATAAACAAGTCTGAAGCGAGAACTTTTATTGCGTCGCAGGAGAATTCGTTGAGATTTGTATCGTTGGAGAACGTTGAGTGTGGTTTCGATGAATGGCTCGTAAGAACGACTGTTCCGTCCTCAACGGAACGTGTAAGCAGATCTTAAAGGTGTCAGAGGTGTTGGATAGTATTTGATTATTGATTGAGATTTGATTGAGATTTGTATCGTTGGAGAATGTTGAGTGTGGTTTCGATGAATGGCTCGTAAGAACGACTGTTCCGTTCTCAACGGAATGTATAAGCAGATCTTGGAGGTGTCAGAAGTGTTGGATAGTGTTTGATTGCTGATTGAGATTTGTATCGTTGGAGAATGTTGAGTGTGGTTTCAAAGAGTGGCTCGTAAGAACAATTATTTGGTCCTCAACGGAATGTACAAGCAGATCTTGGAGGTGTCAAAAGTGTTGGATAGTATTTGATTATGTTAACACGTGGTATTAAAATGGATTTCTCTTTATGTACTAAAAGTAGATTAATTGTTACAAAACTAAACTAATCGTCTGGGGCACGTTATCATCTTCGTCGCCTGCGTCTTTACAACTCTCTTCCGTCCTACTGCCTCAAACATGCTTCTTTCCATCCTATATTCTTATGCGCATTAATTCCCTTTCATTCGAATCCTCAACCTCTCCTATTTCAAGCATCTGGTCACGTTAATCCATCTCAATTGCTCGTTTTTTCCAAATACTCTATATGTTCTCCGAACCACACGTATTTTCTTTCGTTCTCACGCATTATATTTATTCGAATATTATATTTTTATTATAATAGAACTACGTTGAAATCGAGGTACACTCGGAAAAAATACTCGATACTCGGGTGTTAGAATTTATTGGAAGAGTAGAGCTAATAAAAATTTAACGAAGTAGTGAGCTGGTTCGAACGCATTTGTCGAAAAGATAGTTGTATCGGTTAGAAGGCTAGAGCGTAACTAATTTTTTAATTTCGTGTACGAAATAAAAGGAAGTCATTGGACGTGGGAAATCATTGAAGGTGAAAGGTCAGTTGCCAGAACATAGAATTGGGAAATTCCGGAAGTTTTATGCATTTGGCGTTTCGAGTGTTCCACGGATGTTTGTTTATGACACGGTCTGCGTTGAAATCCAGAACTGGTGCGTCATGTTTGGCGATACCAAATATTTCGATATATAATTTTTTATAACTATATCTAAACTTCAAAAGTAACAGGAGCACTTTTTTTATTTAATCGAAACACGAATATAGAAAGAATTGAATGTTTCGTCTCGTACTTTGGAGAATTCCTCAGGAGTATATTTGTAGGCTAACAAAGAAATTGTTCAAAGATGGAAATTACTTCTAAAGCAAACACATCCAACCATTTTACAAAACAATTCCATATGATTTTTAATTTCAACTGATAGACACATCGGTGATTATTTTTAGCGATAGATATATTTTTTAATCATTTTTCTATTTGTAATAGTGGTTCGCGATATTAAAAATCCTAATATAGTAATAAACTTAAAATATTGATCGTACAATACGAAGCTAGAAAAATTAAATACACATATATTTCATTTTACGTTTAAAAACTATTTCGTAATATGTTTTTTTGAATTGCTAACGTTTAAAAAATGGTAAAAGGCAAATATTATAACAGCAAAGTCTTCTGGATCGCGTGTTACGAACGGATAATTTTTTAGCATCATGATTTGTGGTTTATAATTAAAGCAAGCGAGACAGTATGCTTTATTGCTTTCTGTCAGATCTCCATTTGAAATATGGTTGAACTAATTGAAACTCGAGTAAAAACGTTAAAGCTCTTGCCTGTTTTTTGGATGAAAGAAGTTGATGTTTTTTTTACATTTTTCATCAATTTGAAATCTTAGGAACAGTTCCCTGTAAAAGTTTCCGTCGAAATTCGAAGAATTAACAGAATTATGGGACTTCAAAGTACGGGTGCCGCAGATGGTGGCTGAGGCTATGGATTTTAACGAGGTAGCCTTTCAAGAGAGTATGTTCAGTTCAAACTGAACGATATTGCATTATACTTCGTTCACCCGAATCGTTATCCAATTTATGCATATTTAATTATTCTCCAAGGTGACACACACCTCATACGTTTAGAATTCATAAATGTATAGGACTTTCGACCTGACTTTCACAGTTTTCAGAATAGAGAATTAAAACATCATTTATTATTGCTAATTTCTTCAATTTCATAAATGCATAAAAAATTGAGATGTACGCATAGATGACTGTGAGTATCCGAAATTTTGTTCCGATGCATTTATAGCCACTATCATATGTGTATGTATTGGGTTGTTTGGAATGTCATTTCATTTTCCAAAATAGAGAATATATAATTTAATAAAATGTTTATACACTCTAAAAAAATCATGTTTCATTTTCACCAAAGAAACGAAATGACTTTCCGAACAACTCAATACATATGATTTAACCAGTCAACTGTTACGCATGTTACGCATGCGTGATTCTGATCTTTTATTTCTTTAAATTTCTTAAACTCTTTATTTCTTTACATTTGAAATACTGCTTTAGTTTAAAGTTCAAAAATGGAGAATTCTCCTTGAATAGAAAATTATTCTTCCATGCTATTCATACGAGAAAAGTGTTTCGAAGAGAAACATTTAATGCGAAATAGTACATTTTCAAGCGTTTCGGAAAATTTGTGAACGCAAAGTGGAACGTGACTTTGCTATATTGAATAGAAAATACTGCAAAAGGGTCACGTGGAAAATTACGATATTCATTGCCCTAAGGTTTGCATACGTTTTCCATAACTCTACCAAAAAACAGAGGAGAACGTTGAATATTGTTAAATACACTGTCACTGAGAAAATATGCAGTTTAAAACTTTACCAAACGGTATTTCTTTGAAAAAAAAAAACACAGATATAAAATTTGAAAGTTCGCAACGAGTGAATCAAATTTTAAAATGAAATTAAATTAAAAGTTAACGATTGTTTGACGTCTGGTACACGAGTATTAAGAAATTATTTTGTCATTTCAATGATAGTATAGAATCGTGTTTCAGAAAAATTTTAGACCAGAAAGTTTCGTAAAATGCTCCGGAGAGAAATTGCCATCAGTCTTGTTACTGTTCGCTTAAAGTCACATAGTATGTAATAGACAACTTCAGTTCCATGAAACTACTTTGAAACTTCATGCTCCTTACATTTTTATTCACCGAGCGGCAAAATAGGTCGATGTTTCTTTTGAAAGAGCATCTTTGAAGCATAATGGAAACTGTTTAATAATGGCGTTTACTTTGGACGATGGTAACAATGCGTCATTAAAATTGTTCGTAAGGTAACTTTTATTGTGAAAGCTCTCGTATATTCACGTCCCGGTAATCTGGATTCGAAACGTTATCAATTAATAAATGTTATCTAACTATTTTGGCCACGTACTGGTTACCACCAGAGATATGAATTTATAATGAAATAGAAAAGAGTATGGGAATATTCCAGGGTATGAATATTTAGTATAGAGAATATAAAAATGTAATCAAATATTTGAAAAATATAATCAGAGCTTCACATGGAAAATTTAATTACAAATTCAATATTTAAAATTCTGTATAGTAGAATGTAGGTGGTTAGAAGAAGAGAGAAAAAATGCTATGCTGAATAACGTTAACGGAGGAATAAGTGACATAAAATTATAGCCATAGTATACTACAGTGATATAGTCATAAGAAATTCGATATTTAGAATTTTGTATTAAATACGACTTTTCGGTCAAGAAGGGGGATGGTCCTAATAGTTACTAATATAAATATAATTAAAAAAGGGAATAAGAGTAATCTATGTTGTCTGGTAGCCTGAATATCTCAAAATTTGTCTCCTGTTTATTATGTGCTATACATCATTCATCATTATTAGCTGTATAAAGAAACGTCTATATTAAATAATTCAATTACACTCTTTAGTTACGAATAATATGAATAATGGCAACTCGTTTAATTTTTAGCGTTCATTTATTATAGTTTTATAAGATCGATCCCTTTGATCAATTTCATGTTACTAGATTATCAAACTGTAACTTCAACCGAGCAGATGAGAAATTAAAGAAACGTTTTTTCACATTTAAAAACCACTTAATAACTCTTCGTTTGATCTTCGGGTTTCTTATTAAATAAATCCAAAGGGATGGAGATGTTCAAAAATGAAAATTATTCGTTTATCATCTTTACCAATTTCTCCACGAGCAATTCTTTACGTATTTAATACAATTTGGCCACTAGTGAATTTACAAAAGCAACCCTTTCAAATCATTACTTACAATTTTCTCGGAAATTGAATAATTTATTTAGGAAAAACTATGCACTGATGATCGTAATAGAATCCCGTTTTCCAGGATTTTACATGCATCCTCTTGCCATAAATTGACCATGTAATCGTGAACCAGCGTTCCAACGATTACGCTACTGGCAAAATACGAGTAATCCTAGAAATGACGAGTAATCGGAGCCGAACACGTCCTACTTGCGTTCGCCATTTCGTCACGATGGTACCCCATAATCCACTTAGCCAACCTTTTAATCGTATCGCGAGGGAGCTTTTTCGCTGCGATAACAATAGCCTGTCCCGATTCCCGCTATTAGCAAAACGTTCGCGCGACTATGCTCGTTTAGCCGCGCCATAGTGGCTCCGAGTTAATATGGCTTTGGAAAGCGAATTGCTGCAACAGAATACGCCACCTCTCTCTATCTCTCCCCCTACCCCTAAGAATTTATGTTTCACAGCAATTAAGCGAGAACGACGGTCTATGTGAACACGCCCGAGCAATCGAAAACGATCGCCGATTGATTCGTAGGCTCGATGAACATTGACGTTCACCTGTGCCACGGTTTTCGGAGCACCGAGTGGATTTCATCAAACTTAGATTTGACGCACGTGCACCGCTCTATTTGCGTTTCGTAACGAGTCAACCGTGTGATCTTCGACGATCGATCGATTTTCTCAGCCAACGGCTCGGCAAATATTGATCGAGGTAGCACAAGTAGTGGTGATTTCCCGGAAGTCGCGCGCAACGTATTCGAGAAAGGAACTTATAAATCTCTAAGACTCGCGAGTACCTTTTATATTCCACAACCGAGTTACCATTTGCAACCGATCGATCGTTTTCATCGAGTTTTCTCGATAGAAGGGATTTTAATTATGTAATGTTGTACCCCCGTTAGCGAAAAACGTCATAGAATATTAATCAAAATGTCCTACGTTTTTTTTCATTTTCAAAATTTTCGTACGAACATGGAGTTACTTTACGCTTGTAACATACAGGGTGTTACAAGCGTTCCGATAGTTTGACGACCAACTCGTGAATCGTACTTCGAACAGAAATTAAATTATTTTAGGATCGAGTAATTTAAAGTAACACATGATATTGATATTATTGAATTGGTCTTTTTACACAGTTTGAAAATATGAAAAGGAAAACTATACCGTTGTAGGTTTTCTTACGTCAGTAAATTCTTCATTTTATGTCAACCAATTTTCGTTTCAAACATTTTTTTTGTTAAACCGATAGAAGCAGATGAAATATCATGGAAATTAATTTACAACTCACCGTGTAAAATAATCAGAATATATAAAAATTCCTTTACCTCACCGTCATATTAAATAATATCAATTTTTTTCAATAAAGGGTATCTCAATTGAAAGAAGCCATGTAAATATTTCTTTCGTTTTTAACGGAATGAAAATTTCTTTTTTTCTCATATTCCCTAAATTTTGTCAAGGTCATTAATGTTTTCTACTTGGAAATCATATATTTCTTATACAGATAATCTCTTTAAAGTACAGAATCACTTTCAATTGAGCCACACTCAATTGAATAAACCACATACATAAGAAAATATATTTAAAATCGTTAACGTTATCACAAATATCTTCAATGGGTAATGTGACTTTAAATGTCGTTAAAAAAAAATTGATTGCATTCGATTGCAATAGTTTTAGATCGCATGTAGTTTCCTGCCGCTTGAACTCTGTTCGACATAGAGTTAGGAACAAGTACACGGATTGTGCTTCTCGTAACGCATTTAAATCGCTATTTAATTGTATGCAACACTTGTACGCTGCCGGGAATTCCAGCACTAATAGGCTGTCGCAATGCCCAGAAAACGTGCATAATGGAGCAAGAGTTTAATTAAACACTGCTGCGGGTTTAAAGGTTTGCGATTGTTTGTGAACGTATGTCGAACGTTTCCGGAAATACAACTGTCAAAAATATTTGAACCAGGGACGACTTCTTGAATCACGTTAATTTTTAGGGCTTAAAAAACATTCTAGTTTACACAACATATATTTTTCTTCTTCTACATAATTACATAAACAATGAATCTCCATCGAATCATAAAGATGTTTGAAAGTGAACATTTTGATCAGAAATTAAGTTTGCTCTATTCTTTTGGATTTCTGTTTATTTTACCGCATTCGCAGAAAAATATGTACATACGATCATTCTCACAGTTTCCACGTTAGGTCAAGTATGGACTTGCAGCGGACCATAAATCAATATGATCGAAACGCCGTTAAGGATGTACCTGTTCAGAATAATTCAGAGATACATGTCTATATTTCAAGCGGTAAAAAATATAAAAAATACTGTACGTTCTATATATCTTAATTTTCGAGTTACAGATGATCAAAAAATATGTTCAGTGTTCCCTTTGTCCTTCAGTATTTGTATTTCGCGGAAAAATCTATCGTGTATTCAACGAAAGCCAACAATGTACTGAGGTTGCGAAGTTAACCTCTGAAAGAAATTGAAAATTGTATCAAATAAAATTGTATCAATTGAAAACTGATAACGAGTAAAAATTGCTCGACTCGCTCCACATTTCTCTATAATATGGTGCTATTGGGTTGTTCGGAAAGTCATTTTGTTTTTTTTTTGTGAAAACGAAACACGATTTTTTTAGATTGTATAAACATTTTATTAAATTATATATTCTCCATTTTGGAAAACGAAATGACTTTCCGAACAACCCAATACATTCTCATTAATCCATAAGTCATCTTTCCAGTTCCCACCTGTACACGATCTGCGACAGAGGATACTAAAATGGATTTGAACCTATTCACGCAACATTTTCTTCAATTACCCATAATTCGAAAACTACACTATACACAACATACATTTACACCACATTTTTTACTCGTCTTAATGTGTAGATTCACTCCCTAACGTATGGATATATATTTCTTTACCATCCTGTTCATACGTCAAAATTTGTTATTAACGCATCTTAGAGCTCCTACTGTCATCGAAGCTCAAGTTCCTCGTATAAATTCTAATTAGTTAGTTCATAACTAACTAATAAATATCTCAATGTTTCTTATTCGTTTCACCCCAGCCTAATAACGCGTGTAACAGAATTGATAAGCAATCGGGAAAAATATTCCCGGCAGGAACTACGAAGCTCCCGGATTGTGTTTCCGCGAGGAATTTTGAACGCCGCCGGATTATTCTACTAAAACAAATATTAATATTCCAGCATTGCTTCGCCGACACGCAGCAACCGCTGCACAATCCTCCCTCGACGAGAAAAAGACTGACAACGGTTCCTCGGTATCCTAATGTTACCGACATGGATCGCTACTCACTGCGTCTCTAAAAGGAAAATTCCCCACTTTCTTCGGGCTTGCTCCTCTTCCGGGATTTTTCTCCCTTTTCATCGTTCGTCGACTCGTTCGTCTTCTCCATCCCCGCCACAGGATTCCGTAAGCGCTTCTTTCGCGGTTACGAGAAGGACGAGAGAAACTTTTGTTCCCCTAGCCGGGGAGTCGACTTCCATTCCCCGTTCTTTATCTTTCGTCACCTTCTCGGCTTCCAGCGAGCCGCTTTTTATCCCTGCCTGCCGGCGAATTCAGCTTTACGGGCGTGAATCCGTGAAAGTTCTACACGTTGCACGGCGCGAAGGTGGAAAAGTAAGAAGTAAATGGAAATCGGGGGAGACATCATTCGCGTACGCGATCCACGTCCCGACCGCGGAAGAAAATCGTTACGGTTGGTGTCGCGCTCGCTGTGTTTCGTAGACGATGGCAACGGTTAAGCGTTTTTATCGTTTGCACGCTGACTCCCTTTGGAAAAACTTGGAAAAACGTGCCTGCCAGAGAACACGAACGACGAATTATTTATTATAATTGAACGCCGATGTTTTATTACACTCATTTCGGGCCTAGATTTTAGGCGTAGTTTTCGCGACAGGTTCCTTTAACTGATCACTTCTTTTTCTTTCTTTTGAAGTTCGAGGTCACCTACTGGGTTATCAGTGACCACATTTATTCGTCAGTTTGGTATATAGTGGAGATACTGTATTAAATTGTGCGGGTTCACGTCTTTCAAGAACTCTACAATTCTTTTACACGACTGTTCTTCCTTTAATACATCCAGTGACTTCTTAATGTTGCGTTTTCTTCTATTTTCGTTATACTTTGGGCAGATGGTTAAAATATGCTGTATAGTTATTTGTACGTTGCATAGGTTATAGACTTTAGGAATTGGTTTAATAATAAGGTGCGTGTGGGTGAGACTTTTATGGCCAATTTTAAGTGTTGTTTTGACTGACTGGTCCTTTCTGTTTAACGACGTTGCTGGGTTCACGTCTGTGACATTGTTGCAGACTTTCTGGATGACTGTCGGTTTAGACGTTCTCCATTTTTCGTTCCAAGTTTCTTTTATTATTCTGATTTCTGATTTGAAGTTCGTAGTTCACCTATAGTAAGTTATTTGATTTTCTACATCTGTATAGAAATCTCTGCACTCTCTGAAAATGGAAGTGCCCTCCATATTCAAATATTGTTCTCTTACATATGAAGCCTCGTCAAAATTGACTTAAATAGGGAACAAAACGATTATTAATATTTCTTTCTTTGTATTTTCATCTCTGAGTCGTATTTCTTAAAAAAGAAAGGTGGGATCATCAAAGGCAACTACGCTTCTTCATTTCTTAAAAATATTCCAATTTATTTAACAATATACGTTAAACCATCTTATTGCTATGCGCATAGTCACGACACCGATAGAAGGAACTCTGTCGCGAACTGGACTCTACTGTCTCGAACTCTGATCTCTGTTCAACTCCTCGTGGTGTGCTTGAAACTAGTTGGAAAAGACAAGGACAGATGTAGAATAGCAGAAGATAGAAAGCAGGAAAAGAAAATAGAGAAAATTTAAGGAAAGCAGAGGAAGCAATAGGGTAGGAAACTCTCGCGCAAGTCTGGTCGCCACATGCTGCATCCAAGATTAGTCGAGAGTGAAACGAGGAATCACCGAAACTAGGAAACAAAACACAGGGAATAAGCAGAATAGCAGCAAAATAGCAGAATTCCAGAGAAATGAAAGCATAAAAGAAAGTGAAACTCTACCCTGATATATTCCAGATATTCGTAGTAACTACGAAAACAACGAACAAAAGACATGCTGTCAACGTCAAGATGCCACAGTCGTACCTTTATCCGGTCTATCCGTTTGCTAAGTTCAATGATACCGACGACACGAAAGAAACTGGATACCTATTCTCTAAGTTTCTAAGCATACAACGTTCAGCACACAAGCTTCTCCATTTTCTCCGCGGATGGAGAGCACATAGGTAACGTTCTCGGTTTTTCGTAGCCGAAAGTCGCGTGGAATCCGTATTACATATTCTGGAAGTTTGTATGCAGACCACGGTTTGTGGGTCAGCCATGTCCAGTACGGAATCAGGAGTGTACACAAAGTAAAAGCTGCCAGAGTACTGCAGACAGTGGAGGCAAACAGAACTGCGGTTAACCCTCGCTAAATAGCTACAACGTCTGCTCGACCAAGGGTGATGGACTACGACGTCGGCAGTCAGTAGCAAGACGCCATCTATGGTCATAAATAAATATTTGCAACCAGAAATCCAGATCTACGATGTACTTGCGGTGTTTGTTATCCGAGCTTGCTAATTTCCTCGAGAACAATTTTTTGCGTCTTTTCTAGCCACGTCTAAGTCTGCGTTGAAAATACACACCAATGGAACGTGGTTTCTGTTGGAAATGATCTCGAGGAATCGAACACACAGAGAAAATACTACACTTGTTAGAAATATTCTGAAATTCTTTATTTTACAAATGACATAACTTGGTTCCTAGGTTTACGAGAAATTCAAAGGGTTTCCCGTGAATTATTACCTATTATTGAATAGTAACAGGTTGCTCGATAAGTTTCGTCGTTCGATAAGAAACGGAGCTATTAGGTTCGTCGTTTTATTTTTCTAAAGATGGTACTACTGTTTGATGAACACGTGTGTAGTTTCATGTAGATCCATCGACTCGTTCGTGTATTTACAGTTGATGAAATTTGAAGTGTCATAGTATATTTTTATAATGGAAAAACGACAAAACTTATTGAACAACTTAGTACATATTGTACAATCAACCAAATTTAAGCAGTAGGTGTCTCCTCTTTCGAATCAGGCTTGGCTCTCCTCATCCACAAACTAAGCATACATCAGCATTACTATAAATAGTAGCATTATTGTAAACAGAAAGTTTCTGGTGAATTATTATTCATTATTCAATCATAATCCGGTAAGAACGTTTCATTCCGAGTGATTAACAGATCGAACAGAAAAGAAGCAGAGGGCTCTTAGATTATTAATCAAAACTTATATTTTCCCCTTTCTACTGTAATAATCTTAATCAGAGTGAATCGGATTAGTTTTTTTTTCCAAGTTTTCGTGCGAACGACTGCGACAACGGTATTGCAAGAAACGAATCACGAATCGTTAGTTACGGCCCGTGCTTTCGGATAGTGCCATTAATAACTCCGATATAAATTACTTAAGTTTCTTACGCGAAGTTCGAACGAAGCCGGTCTTGATTGCGTTTAAACAAGAATGGAAGGTGTCTGCGATTTCATTAGCGAAATTTCGCGACACTCGACGCGTCAGCCTTTGTTTCTTTCCCTATAGCGTTGATCGTGTTCAATAAGATTTATAGAATAGCGATTGCAAACGCATTTTCGAGAAATCAAAGTCCTGTTTCGGAGAGTCTGGAATTCTATAAATACCGTCAAACGTTTTTCGCAGTAAATGCAACGTGATTCAATAGTTTCCATTGCGACAGATCGCTGGAACAATCTGAAACGAGCTGGAAGGAGGATGGAATCTCGAAGTTCTGCACTTTCGATGATTTTCGCGATCGGTACATTCTCTACCGTGAAACAATCAAAAGGTTGCAGGGAGCGGGGCGTAGGAGACAGCGAATAACTCGCTACAGGGTAAAATGCATAGCGAGGGGTGGAAAAGGGAGATCGCGTCGTAAATTGCATCGCTATCGAAGCTTCGAAACCCTTTTGTAACGAGGCCAGATACGTAGCGTTCTCTCGAGCCTGAACAGGGCGAGAAAGAAGATGGAACTACCTTGAGAAAGATCGGCTGATCGAAACCGAGGAACAAAGCGAGAAGGAACGACGAAAACTATCTTCGTGTTTTTTCTTGCATCGGAGAGTTTCGGTCGCTTGCGAATGCGTAGGTGTAAATCGGGAAAAAATAAACACGCGCGAAAACTTTTCGAACTGTATACAGTGGCTTCGAAAAGTATTTATGCTGTATTATAAGGAAATTCTTCTTACCTGTAAGATTGATTTTAACTCTAGAACTACCAAAGGGGTGAATTCGACTTGTTGCAAACTTCTTTTTAAAATTACTCAATTTTTAACGGTGTCTTTGCTTACAATATTCGCGGACAGTTATCAAAATAGAGAACTAATGATGATGAATAGATGAACTGAAAGTTCATAATGTTTTAAACGTTATTAATTGACTAAATACTTTGCGAACACTTCCACCTTCAAATTTTAAACGCCCTGTCTTGGATTCCCTGTTCTTAGAATAAACCAATCTTATGTTATAGTTTTTCTATAGAAAAGAAAAGACTTACTTTCTAGTTTTTCTCTAGAAAAGAAAAGATTTACATTGTAGTTTTCGATCTGTATGTCGTGATCCTCGTCAGAAATTGAGCAGATTCTACAGATATTTCTGAAAATAAGATAAAGGATAGAGTATCGGTTCGGAGATCTACAATTAAATGTGGAAATTATTCAAATTGTGTTATCTGGTGCTTCTCTCGAAGTATATAACGATAAACATTCGTATGCGTATAAAGTAAATTATGGATATAAGGATTAAGTTCGGTAGTCTCCATTTTGTTATAGTATTTTATAAATATAATATATCTTTATGTACAATGCTAATGGTTTGCATGTAATGGCTTGTCACTGTTATAATTTTGAATAAAGTTTTTCATTCGAATATTTCCGGAAACGTATAAACCCTTTGTAAATTTTGTATTGATTGGTAGACATAAACCTACTGGAAAGAGGGTGGAAAATATGTAGAGATAGCTGGTCGCCCTTTGGTAACGACACTTTGAAAGTCATTCGATGTCTGAGCATGCGAGAATCATGTATATCGACATCTTCTCGAGAAGGAAACTTTTCTCGAAGAAAGCGAGTTGCCGCGGAATAATGTCTAAATGCGAGGGCGCTTAGCGTAGCTTCCATAGATTATTTTCGCTTCAAAGAGTTGAGCCACGAACAAGAGGAAACCTCAATCTCCTCTGGTTTTGGCTATGCATTTGAGAGTGGTTTTATGTTCACGTTAGTATAGCTCTCGGTAGCAATTTCAATGTTAATAAATAATTTGATACGATCTAATTGTATGTAATTTATAATACAAACGTTGATCGAAAAGTACTTCTTTTACTTGCGTAATTTTAATTCAATCGAGGACATTTCATTATTTAAATAATTGAAAATAGTTTTCATTATGTCGACTTTTATGACACGCATGTACGATTGGCACTAATTTTTCATTCATCGAGGTGTTATATTTTAACTGCCAAATTTGATTTATACAGTTACTTGGGACTGTTTCCGAACTTAAATTTGATAAGGTATGTTTTCGGTAAATTCGTAATATCTATGGAAGTAATATAAATAAAAGTATAGAAAGAATAAAAAGTTCACGAATAATCGCACAGTAATTATACGTAATATTTTACCTATCTAATGCTGTATGAAGATACAGATGTCCAAAAAGAATAAAATTAATTTGAAATTTGTATTTATATCATATTTTTCGAATGTACTATCTACTGCAATAGATTAGTATCTGTAAATACTAGTTAGTAATGTATTTTTAGGTTTCTTAATTTTTACCGTTAAATAATACTTTATATGTAACATGTTGAAACAAACTAAAATAATCTGTACACGATATGTAAGGTCAATTTTGACCCCAGAGTTTCTCCTCAGATTGAACCATGACAATCAACTATAAACAAGGTTAACATCGAACAGATTGAACTTGGTCGAAATAAAAATTCTGATTTAATAATATAAGGTATGAAAAAACTGAGAATGATACCTGAAAAAAGTATTACGAAGTCAGTTTATTAGGATTTAGGTAACATTCTGTTACGTCTATGCAAAACTTTGTTACTTGTTAGTATAAATGTCTTTTCTGGAAATACGAATGCTCCGATCAATAGATACAACTGAGAAGACGAAGTACTTTAATTAGAACTTGGATATTTCGTTACTATTTAATTAGTGTTTGAACGAGACAACGAATAACTTTCACAATTACGGCGTTATAAGGTATTATCTCGAAAATCGCTTGTATTTGCTGCAAAAGGCAGGCCTCGTAGGCTGAATTATGCCAACAAATTTCGCCGGACCGCTACGGCAATCGATCTTCCCATTCCCCTATAGGAATGCAAGCACTCACGAAGCTCGCAACTACGACGACGTATTGTGCTACGATAAATCGAACACCGACGAGCCTTCGAGACTTATCGGGGAGACCAGAATTAACTGGCGATGCTAGAAAATGCTCAGACTCGTATTCACTCATCTCGTAGAAAGCTTCTCTTAAAATGTGTAGCACGAAGTTCACCGAGGCACACTGTTTTTATAATAGAATCTCAGCAAACATTTTTATTGTCCGTGCGCAATTCTAACACGCTGTATTCCTCGGAAACTTCCTTGGGGTATACCGATTGCATAATTCATTGAGATCTTTTTGCCTTTAGCCCTGGTCCTTTACCAATATTTCTTCGTTACAGTGGTATCACGTAGGCAATATTTATGACGAAAAATTACAACGATAATTGTGGTCGTGTAAGAAATTATGTATTTTTATCCACTGACATGCGAACAAAGAAATTTTGCAAACATTTTTTGATCCAAAAGCAATTGAGACAAAAAGTAAAGCAACGTCAACAATAGGACACTGTGCTCGCTGAAAATACTTTCACGATCACAATTAAATGATAAGAAATCTCTGGTGACTTTTATTTATAGTTGAAGCTTCTCTTAAGTTTATTCAGAATATTATTATGTCGTTCTTAATTTTATTTGAAAACGTGCAACTAAAATTGTGCAATTTGTGAGTTTTAATGTGAAACTTTTTCCGAATAAATAATGCTATTTATCAATTGAAAACCCTTTTTATTCTCATGTTTGATCTCACGACTATACGATTGCTTTTACAGAGGTTGATGTTTGTAAACGAAAATTTACTCCGTTTGTGTACACTACTTTCTAAATATTTCAGCTTGAAATTTAACAAATCCTGATACTGCACTCCATGTTTCATTTATTCTGCTCTCAATACTCATTCTGTACTTCTTTTCAGAAACGCCACTCTCGTAGTTTGAAAACTTTCGCCGCAGGTAATATGAGGTAAACTTTTTTACTGGCGCCTCTCGATATTTCGAATATGGGAACACTCGATGGGACTTCGTTATACAGACGAAGGGAACAGAGTGTTCTCCTCGATTCTCGATATCAGATACGTCTCGATATTCTTTCGAGCGAAAGTAAGGTATCTCAACTTTCCTGTTTTATTGTTGTGAAATAAAAATTCATGTACGCGTATATATCATCTATCTTTAAATTGCACGCATACTATTGCACATAATAATATTAATAACTACGTTTCTGCCCAAGCTTGGAGAACGTAGCAAACTTCAATGTACGGTATACTATGCTTATGTATTTTATACGCAAAAATCCTTAGAATCGTAAATACTAAAATCTTCAAATAATGAAATTAACAAAATGTACCGCCAAATGAAAAATTTTGTTTTCTTCAATTTACAAATAAACCTATTTTACGTGCAATTGGTCGATCGTCGGCTAATTTGTTATACTGAGTCCCATAATAAAATTAAAAGCAATCGAAGTAAGGCTTCACAGTTGGAGATGCAAATCTACATAAGAAACAGAACTCACAAGAGGGAAATAATATATCTCGATAAATATTGATTGATTTTTACTTTATTTGAATTCAAAGTTGTATCGCTTTTATTGGAGACCCTACATGAGCTCTCCACGGTTCTTCTGCTTTGGTAAATGGTTACACGTCGCGGGAGAATGTAGAAATAAACGGAAGTGGGTGGAGTAGTCCTTTCGTTGCACGTCTCGGAACTGTCTTTGGATCACGCACTTTGCCGCCAAGTTGGAGGGGAAGTTGAAGCCGAGTTCGAGCGTGCCCAAATCCCACGCCCTCGTATACCAGAACCGTGCTTCAGGTGTAACCACTTTGAGAGAACTTTGACACGTATTATGCTCGTTAAGTTAGCTGCAAGTTGCGGCGGACCATTTCGCGGCACGCCCCAGAAACGTGCTTGAAACAGTTCGATTTAAATTAATTGCGGTTACGATTCGCTGCAAATAGTTATCGCGCCAGACGATACAAGAAAATCACGGGAGGGACATGCCTCTGTGCATCGACTTTGACGATTGAAAAACTCGCGGTGAACCTTAACACTCGTCCAACTCCATCGAACATTGGACGAAGATAATATATATATACACGGTGTTCGGAGATAGGTGATGTAACACAGTAAGACGATTCTATGTGTGAAAATAAATCGATGAGATGGAATAATATTTTTTCGAACGAGGCTTCGTATTCGAGATAATAAATTTTTAATATTATTTAGGTACGTGTATCGTTGTTGGAAAGATTATTCCGGTAATCTCAAGGATATTGCCGTATTTATGTTATTTCAAATATTGTAGCTTGGATGTAATAGCTAAAATTGTGAATAAATATTCTTTATTGAACTTTCCAATGATGTAACAAGGAAATGTTGCTACAATATTGATATACGTCAATACAAGACGAGATATATTTTAATATCGAAAATTGTTAACTAATTCTTTTATCTTTGTGCAAGAGATTCTTATATCTTACCAAAGAGATATAAATGTATAAATAAACGTTCTGAAATGAAATCTCACACCGAGAAAGCGTCGTATTACACTTTTAAAGTATCCAAAGTATGTCGAGTGCAGCTCGCCCAGCTAGCGGAACGATGAAAGTGTTCTGGCGAGTCCAGCTCACCGCCCAACCTCAAAGAGTTAACATTCTTCCAAATTGAAGTGACAATTGTTGGACTATTTTGAGGTCAGTATACAGGGTGGGACTAAATGTAATTTTTTCTAGATTTTCAATTCAGAAGAATTGAACTTTTTCTAGAAATAATCGTCAAGTGCTAAGTGATCCTATCAAAATCAATTTAAAACCCAAACCAACGATATTAACATGTATACTAGGAGGTATACGTTCAATTATCGAGTTATTTTTAAATACTGTAACATAGATACCAACTAAAATTCTAACTAAACATTCATAATTAAAGTTTTGAGCGATATATCACTGTACTGTCGTCATAAGACTGATATACACTACCGAACATAAGTATTAGGACACGACCAAAATGCTCGCAATTTTGAAACTACTTCGTAAAAAATAACCGTACGGCAACCTTTATGGGATCATTTTACAGTTTGAAATCTATACATAGGTTACTCTCGTATCCTTAAATCCAATTTTCTCAGATACCTTTCTAAACTTGAAGAAAAGTGAAAAATTGACCAAGTTCTTTTTTCACAAATATGAATAAAATTCAAACAGCTTTCAAATCTACAAACAAAATTTGTCTCGGTCGGAGCCGCAAGAAATTTGAAGATTAAAGTTTCGTTGTTTCAATAATCACCGGTAAATATCAATTTGAATATTCATTACGAACAAAATAATTTGTTCCTAAGAAGGTTAACGTGCCTGAAGTAGAGAGTACTGCGCGACTCGACTGAAATTTCATTTTTGTACTTGAAGATAAATTATTTACGTGAATAGTGTATTTTACTAAATAAGTATGAACCGAATGAACATATTTTATTTATGAACCTCACGTGGCATTTGGATGTTTGTCCGTGTCAATACTGCACTACTTTTTTATTCCATTTGTCCGTGTCGCGTTTTCCTATCGACGTTCGAACGATTCAATTTTACTTTCGCCTTCTACGTAGCTCTAGAAAAGTTCAGCAAACAGCGAAGGCGAAGTCGATAAGGGAATATAGGAAACGGGAAAATCTCTCGTGGGATCGTGGAAGATTCCGATCAGGTAGCCGTCGTGTTATGCCCCGGCGTCAGACGACTGGGCAGACCTTCGAAAAAGGCACAAGAATCTTTGAAGTCGCGATAGCATGAATGCAAATCTAATTTCGAATTCACCGGAGGCCCACGGATATGGCATTATTTGGTGTCCGTTGATCGAGAACGACTCCTCGGATGGAGATAATCTAGCATTTTAAACCCTAAGAATGCGCGGTAATAAAATTGAATCAATTTTAACAATTTTTTGTTCGTGCTTTTCATTAGTGATGTATAAATTTAAAAGACAGAGGGACAAAACAGGTGGTACGACAATTTAATTCTGCAGTCCGAGAACGACTCCTCGAATGGAGATAATCTAAAATTAATAAACTCTAAGAATACGCAGTAATAAAATTGAATCAATTTAAAAAATTTTTTGTTCGTGCTTTTCATTAGTGATGTATAAATTTAAAAGACAGAGGGACAAAACAGGTGGTACGACAATTTAATTCTGCAGTCCGAGAACGACTCCTCGAATGGAGATAATCTAAAATTAATAAACTCTAAGAATACGCGGTAATAAAATTGAATCAATTTAAAAAATTTTTTGTTCGTGCTTTTCATTAGTGATGTATAAATTTAAAAGACAGAGGGACAAAACAGGTGGTACGACAATTTAATTCTGCAGTCCGAGAACGACTCCTCGAATGGAGATAATCTAAAATTAATAAACTCTAAGAATACGCAGTAATAAAATTGAATCAATTTAAAAAATTTTTTGTTCGTGCTTTTCATTAGTGATGTATAAATTTAAAAGACAGAGGGACAAAACAGGTGGTACGACAATTTAATTCTGCAGTCCGAGAACGACTCCTCGAATGGAGATAATCTAAAATTAATAAACTCTAAGAATACGCGGTAATAAAATTGAATCAATTTTAACAATTTTTTGTTCGTGCTTTTCATTAGTGATGTATAAATTTAAAAGACAGAGGGACAAAACAGGTGGTACAACAATTTAATTCTGCAGTCCGAGAACGACTCCTCGAATGGAGATAATCTAAAATTAATAAACTCTAAGAATACGCAGTAATAAAATTGAATCAATTTAAAAAATTTTTTGTTCGTGCTTTTCATTAGTGATGTATAAATTTAAAAGACAGAGGGACAAAACAGGTGGTACGACAATTTAATTCTGCAGTCCGAGAACGACTCCTCGAATGGAGATAATCTAAAATTAATAAACTCTAAGAATACGCAGTAATAAAATTGAATCAATTTAAAAAATTTTTTGTTCGTGCTTTTCATTAGTGATGTATAAATTTAAAAGACAGAGGGACAAAACAGGTGGTACGACAATTTAATTCTGCAGTCCGAGAACGACTCCTCGAATGGAGATAATCTAAAATTAATAAACTCTAAGAATACGCGGTAATAAAATTGAATCAATTTTAACAATTTTTTGTTCGTGCTTTTCATTAGTGATGTATAAATTTAAAAGACAGAGGGACAAAACAGGTGGTACAACAATTTAATTCTGCAGTCCGAGAACGACTCCTCGAATGGAGATAATCTAAAATTAATAAACTCTAAGAATACGCAGTAATAAAATTGAATCAATTTAAAAAATTTTTTGTTCGTGCTTTTCATTAGTGATGTATAAATTTAAAAGACAGAGGGACAAAACAGGTGGTACGACAATTTAATTCTGCAGTCCGAGAACGACTCCTCGAATGGAGATAATCTAAAATTAATAAACTCTAAGAATACGCAGTAATAAAATTGAATCAATTTAAAAAATTTTTTGTTCGTGCTTTTCATTAGTGATGTATAAATTTAAAAGACAGAGGGACAAAACAGGTGGTACGACAATTTAATTCTGCAGTCCGAGAACGACTCCTCGAATGGAGATAATCTAAAATTAATAAACTCTAAGAATACGCAGTAATAAAATTGAATCAATTTTAACAATTTTTTGTTCGTGCTTTTCATTAGTGATGTATAAATTTAAAAGACAGAGGGACAAAACAGGTGGTACGACAATTTAATTCTGCAGTCCGAGAACGACTCCTCGAATGGAGATAATCTAAAATTAATAAACTCTAAGAATACGCAGTAATAAAATTGAATCAATTTTAACAATTTTTTGTTCGTGCTTTTCATTAGTGATGTATAAATTTAAAAGACAGAGGGACAGAACAGGTGGTACGACAATTTAATTCTGTAGAAGAATTTTCTTTACTTCGATTAACTGTGTAAAGATTAATTTTTGTTATTTCACAATAGCAGAGATGATGTAAAATATTTATGAAATTTTACATTAAAATTTCAAGCTCCATTTTTCTATTTTTATTTCCATTTCTATTTTCTTTTTGTACTTTCTTTTGATTCTATACATTTCTACATATACGTATGTTTATATTATTCAAGATCTATATTAAATACATTTCACGAAGACGAAGGAGTATCGAGACTGTAAAACTAAATATAGATGATAATAATAAACTTACATAAAAATTGAGCAACAGATGATTCTACGTGAAGAAACAAGTCTAAAATGTACAAAAAAATGTGTACATTCATTTGTAAATGAGAATATATGATAAATTTGATAATCGAATTTGACAATATGTCGAGTACACGTACAATTGAGTAACACTTGTCTAACTGACAATTATATTTGCGATAGTATATTCGTTACTCGCTATTTCTTCTTGTATCGGTGTTTGTACACACGTAGGTATTAGCGGTGGTACGCTATT
The DNA here is from genome assembly GCF_051014685.1 of Ptiloglossa arizonensis. Lineage (NCBI taxonomy): Eukaryota > Metazoa > Arthropoda > Insecta > Hymenoptera > Colletidae > Ptiloglossa > Ptiloglossa arizonensis. The sequence goes on along the minus strand of NC_135054.1, from coordinate 7,784,358 downwards.
ATCTGTTTTAATTTAACCTAATTAGCTGGAAGATCTACCACCGTCTAGCTTCACGAACACGAACGCAAGTAGAAATAACGAGGAATGGACCAACACGTAGCGCAGGTTGTACTCGAACCACACGCGTACCCCGCAAATCTTCAAAATAGATCATCTCGAAGTATTATTTCACATTTTCGACTTACTTTCGCACGTAGAATCCTATCTACTCGGTCGTACCGACCGTCCAGGCTCACTGTGTACAAAATAAGAACGTCCACCGAAGCTCTCGGCATACAGAATTCACTGCAATAGAAAAACCACACGGAATGTACCCGCACGAAGCAACGTATCGTCTGAATCGGTGCGCGAGCGATAGACAATGCAAGAGTCGTTGCTGCGTCTGGCTAAAGTGCTCCGTTTCGTCGCTGTTGCACCGCCATGGGAATGCAAACTTGTTCGGAGGACACAAGTCATTTTAATCGACTCGTTAACAAAGTGAATTTCGCGTAAACTCGTTTAAATAACAAACGTAAACGGATTAAATTTAACGACTATAATTAAAAAGGTCGCGAGCTCGTAGCAAAAGAGGTGTGCAGGAACTGGATTGAGAGGGGTGTGGAGGCGAGTGGCGGACATAAACATAAACGAAACGCGTTCCATATTATTGGAGTCGGTTCGAATTGCACCGTGCTCGCGGAATGAATAGCCAATAAAGCGTCCGAATTGCGCGACAACTGATTAACGATGCGCTCTACACGCGTTATTTCAATCGCTCGGTGCCGACATCGTGGTGAGAATTCGCAGCGAAATTTCATCGAGTCGAGGCGCAGACCGCCGCGTGATTCTGCAATTCAATGCGTTCCGTGCTTCCGAGTTTCTTTGAAGAACGAGATGCCGGCCACGGGGTTAAGAGGTAATGTCTGCCGAAGGAAGAAGTGGGTTAAGTGATCCTGACTGAACAAGTAGACTCGAGTTCCGCCGCGTGACTGGCAATGAACCTTTTGTCGGTTGCAGAATTTGTTTTGCAAATTGCCCAGGCCCTACGATCGATCGGCCAAGATCGCGAGAAGCTGTTGTGGACGAAAAACGAAGCTGGTCAAGGAGTTTTCGAGTTTCGTACGAACTCTAAGTTATCGGGGACAAGAGTCGCCAGGAATTTGTCTTCGACGATTGAACAGGCGTTCGAATTTTACGTTCGAAATCTATGGACTTGACCCTGGTGAATAAAACATGGTCACTTTAATCGAAATTTTGGCAATCGAAAGCGTAAAGTTTCACCTCGATTCTACGAAAACGTAAGTGAAAATTAACCACTGCTCCGAACAGACCAAATCATTTTTTCATCATTTCAAGCGCTTATCCCATTGGTCGTAATAAAGCAAATAATTTTCTTTAGTCTTGATTAAAATTTAAAAAAATATCGTTCTTCTTTCTTTTTTAAATTGTCCGTACTTGTATACGTAACGTATCCTTTCATTTATTTATTCGGAGATGTACGTATCGTTTATTTTTCCCTTTCCTTGCGTGTGTCATTAGATAATAATAATACAAGAATTAAATTTTTGGATTCTCCGGACCAGAGTACCTATACTATCAAACACCTGTTAAAATATTAACGAACGTGACCTTAATCCTTAGCATCCCAAGGTGGAACGGTCAACTTTCTTTACCAAAGAGGGTACTTGAAAGATCTCATAGCTGTTTCATTGTTATATTAGTTATTATTACAGTACTTTTGTTTTAACATAGATTCTATTAATCGTGAGAAAGTTATTACAACCACCGTGGTGACCCATCTATTTCACCACGACCCAAACATTTGTCATTTTAAAACCCACTCTTATCACTCTATTCTCTATTTACTCACTTACACTTATTCTCTATTTCGAGTGCAGGCCTGGAAGATACATTGCGTGCGAGCGGACCTGCGTTTGGGTAAACATTTGGCGCCGGTCTGTTGTCAGGTTTCCCGAAGGGCACGAGCAACCCTTCACAGGGGGTTCTGCAAGTCGACTGGGCATGGAAGTGCATTAGAATGAAAGAGAATGAATGCGCATAAGTATATAGGGTGCGAGAGGAGCGTTCTGGAAACAGTAAGGGTATGGCCACGAGAAGAGACTGGTAAAGACGTAGTGACAGTATGAGTATGGGTATGGCCACGAGGAGAGACTGGTAAAGACGTAAAAACAGTATGAGTATGGGTATAACCATGAGAAGAGACTGGTAAAGACGTAAGAATAGTATGAGTATCGGTATGGCCACGAGAAGAGACTGGTAAAGACGTAAGAACGGTATGAGCAAGAGTATGAGAAAGGACCAGTAAAGACGTAGTAAGAGAGGAGAGTTGGACAGACACACTAAGACGAGAGACTTGTAAAGACATAAACGACGAAGACAGTATAGACGCGTGGCACCAAGACAATTAGCTTAGTTTTATATATAGACGATCTATCTTTAGTGAAAAGAGAAACCTATTACCAATACCACGTCTAATACTAATAATAGAGCAACTGCAATAATAACACTATGACATATAATATATATACAATACTCATTACCAACACACCGCAAGGAAGAACAATAGCAACGGTTGTGAATCATTCGAGGAACTTGCACGGCAAACAGAACTGACACAAACAACTTCTATCAAAGGACCAATTAAAATATAAAGTAAACTCGTTTACCGACGGAACCCTTTGCCATGATAATTTTATTTGTCCCGTTGCACTGTACACGCACTTTCTTTCACCGTCATAAATAGATATCTCTATATTTATAACAAGGGGATTAACATGTGCCGTAGAAATGTTCACCGCGATCAAAGAATCGTATCAACGTCAACGGGATTCTGGCTTCTATTGTACGCGCGTTAATTAACGGAATGCATAAAAGCGTATTAAGTTGGACGCTTGATTTCCCCCCACCCCTTTGGCGATCATTGCGTCTGGCGTCGGTAGCGATAGAGTCCGTTTAATCACCTCCATTTCGTCGGATCCCATTTAAAATATTTCCACTGTCTGTGTTTCGTTCGATGGAGATCCGATGAACGAATTAACGTACTCGCAGCTGAAATCGTTTGGCGAACGAAAACTCGGCAAGAGAATTTTGAATTTTAACTGGAAACGATAGAACGAGAGAGGGAAAGAGAGAGAGAGAGAGAGAAAATCTCTTGAACCAAACTCGTATTGTCCCGTTTCTGCTCGTTAAATTTCATTCCCGCTGCACTTCGTAATTAGTTACGCTATTAATTACAACTGTCCAGGCATTAAGTGCGCATAATTAAGTTTCTCCCGTCGTCTGTTTCGCGAGAAAGTTACAATCGAATACCTCTCCAGTTCCATTTGAAATATCCCGACCGTTCGTCTCTGATTTCATGGGACTCCGGCGAACGGGTTAACGAACTCGGTGCCAAAACCGGTCAGTATTCAAATGGAAAAACATCGCGGTGTACGGGCCAACAGAGGGTGGGTGGTGGAGAGGGGTTGAAGGAAAAAGTAGCGCACCGAGGCTGTTGAAAGGTCTTCTGTGGTTACCGAAAAACGGACCATATTTTCAATGCTTTCGCACTCTCGTCAGTTGCACGAGGTTTCCTACATTGCGACTGCGGCGTGTTCGTTTTTAAACGTACGGGACTTCTTCGAGTTTGATAACGATGGAATGAATACAGCTTCGTGACGCGAAATAAATTCTTACGATAAAAGTAAGTATTCGGTGATCAAAAGCTCCTGTGAAAATAATAGACACTGTTCAATACATTTATCTGTATTGAGAGTTTATCAAGTATACCGTTTTCGACCGCGATTATTGGTCCTCGATAAATAGACAAATGTTATTTACAACCGAAGTTGGCTGCATTGAGTTGACAGTTTTGTATCAAACATCAATATCGAAGATGGACACCGGAAGATATCATTGCGATAGATATCGTTCGATTCGATCGACGTTAAAAATACCGCGAAAATCAATTGCAACGTGTTTGACGAGTCTACCGTTATCGATTTCAACGTGTAAATAATGATTGATTAAATTCAAACGTAGTAATATTGAAACGAAATATAACTTTGACTCCGCTCCGAACGATTTTTTATCGTTGATAATGATATTGCGAGCAGTTTAACAAAGAAAAATCTACGAATTCCAACAGACGAGATTGACGATACGTTAAACATCGATAGATCGAGCACATATCGACATCTTAAGAAAACAATTATAGAAATAAATAGTTATTGAAACAGTCCTTTCATTTGTACCAAAACCCGTACAAATTTTGCACGCATCCAATAGAAATTACAATCACCCTCTCGAAACCATATAACTTCCATATATAAAGATTCTTCGTGCAACGCACGACTTACGATCTACTCAGGACGAGCATGATGGATACCCCATTTTGTGCACGCGGAAGCCCGAAATCTGTTAACTTTGGAGATACATACGAGCTCCCGTTCGAAATAATTCACGACAAGAACGTTGCATCGTTACGATTCGCCAATTCGACAACACATTGCGCGTGTTTCTTCCGCGCACCGATGCGATTAACCAACGACTACCGCGTTTGTTCCGCGAAACGAATGAAAAATTAACTGGCGTAAGGAAACGGCTGAAATCGTGCAACGAGTTCGGGAAGAAACGAACGGTCGATCGGTTGGAAAAAAATTTCCACCGTGAACGATGAAGAGGGGGAGTAGGAAGAGGAAGAGGAGGAGGAAAACTGGATTTTCCTTTGGTCGTGCACCGGATTTATCCGACCGGTGGTATATATCGAGTGACCAGCGGCCGATAGACTCGACGGTTGAAAGTTTATTAGTAATTCGTTTTATCCGTGAAATCCAATCGGGTGCACCGACGAGAAGGTGGACGATAGGAAACGAACGACGCCGGAAGCGCAAGAAGAGGGACAAGCAAGAGTGGGGATGACGAACAACTACGCCCAAATTGGCTGCGCGGAACGCTTTCCTTCGCCCTCGAGAACCTATGTCTAACCCAAACTTTTTACGAGACTGATAGCAGCCACTTGGGCTTCTCCTAATGCAGTTTTCTTGTCAGCGAGGGACCGATGGTTACGCTCGATTTTTTTCTCTCCGTCATGGACGACTACGGGGAGCTGCGAAAACTTCTCGACCCGCATTCCGCGACGGCGCTCGAACATGTCTGCGGGTTCAGGCTGGCTGGAAAAGTTTACCAATGAGATCGGCGTCTTTTTCGGGACGGTTGCTTCGATTTCACGGGCTCCCGGGTTCATTGTTTTCGCAAAGCCGACTGTAGAATGCTCGAGAGTCTTACGTTCGAAGAAACTGGGGCGACGATTTTCTTCGCGCCGACAATCGTTGCCGTAACGATTCACGGGGGAGATTTGAAAATTGAAAAAAATGGAACGAACACTGCGGAAACGTGATTCGAGCGATATTAATTTTTGTTTCGGTAATGAAACGATTCGAGAAATGGAAACACACTCTCGAAGAAATTTTGTGCTCGTGGGTTATTTTTCATTACTATTGAGTAATACAGGAAGAAAGTTTTATGATATACTGTTAGATTGTTCGGAAAGTCATTTCGTTTTTCTTTTTTTTGGCGAAAATGAAACACGATTTTTTTAAAGTGTATAAATATTTTATTAAATTATGTATTCTCCATTTTGGAAAAGGAAATGACTTCCCGAAGAACCAAATATAATACCGTGACGAAGAGTTGTTGAAAATATTCAAAATTTGAATAAATTAATTTTACACTATGGATTAAAGCGATACTATAGGTATAAATTGATTTCGTTCTCTATGGATTTATGAAAACATATTAATTTATATTGTGATAATGCGAGGGAATGAAAGAGATTGAGTTTCAAAAATTTCTCTTAATTCGTCCAAATAGTGTTATATTATATAAGGTTCCCAATTCTATATAATAATGTACAAGGTTTCGCACTTCTGTCTCTCGTTCAAATAATATTCTACTGTATAAAAACTTTGAGGTCGAAAATTTTACAAGCTTTTCGAAAAGATGCAAATATTCGATTTAAAATAAAGTATGAAAATATAAGTAGAATATACGAATGATATCAAATACCATTCTCATGCTTCATTGTACGTAACGACTTAACGACAGTCAAATTGATTGTCGTGAGAAAGGAAAGTGACCCAAGAAATGAAAAAGGGTAACAGATTGAAGAAATAAATTGAACAGAGATTGTACAAACCTCAAACATCGAAATTTCTTTACACACAAACGCACATATACAGTAGCTTTCTTTCAGTGACTTTTTTCTCTGATAAATGATGGTAGGAACAGGAAAGGGAATCAGATGGGGGAATAAAAAATGAAGCTTTTCAGGATTCAGAATCGCAGGGGAGACCGATGGTGATGGGTATTTCTGATTTGTTTCGTATGTAATAAAATGTTTCGAGAAACAGGAAAACCTCGAAAAAAGTAATTGATGCGACGAGAGATACTCCAACAGTTTGTTTTATCTAGGCAAGCATACATCTTCTTTCTCGTATGAAATTGTGAAGGAGAAATTGGAAAACTTATGAATTTACGAAAGGGCAAAATACTGTCCGTGTTTACATTCTATAAAAGTATCTGTTAGAAAAATTTTGTTCGAGTAATATCTTTCGAAGTAACATTGTTAATTTCTCAAGAATAAAGACATTGTTAGAATGTGTTCGAGAGAACGTTGAATAACCCAGACATTGCATCTTTAATCATTATATATGTAGTATGTTTACGAGACAAAAGCAACGTACAGGAATGTTCCGCGACCATGGTCTCAGGTGCGAGTCTCGCGGCAAGCTTTTATCAAATGTTTTAATCAAGGAAGGAGTGTCATTAAATTAAATCGCCGCGTCGTCGTAATTAATTTAAGTACAATTCCGGGAAACGATTTTCAGTTGCGATACAGGAATCCGCTACGCATTACTATTATTAAAGTCTACGGTACGTATTATTCTTCTCGCTTCGCGTAAATATGACGTAAGCGTATACTTACGCATAATAACCTTTTAGCATCCGAGGTAACTCCATTTTTATTACGATTAAAACTACCTCTGCGATTAAAAATTTACCGCTACATTTTGTCGCGATGTCACTTAACTCGTTAAATACAAAATTAGAATTTTTCCAAGAATGACGTTTATTATAAAAAATAATATCCTCGTGCTACAATTATCTTACCAAAGTACGACAGTTGTAAAAATGTCTCTGCAATATAGAATATTTAAAAAAATGAATAGACACAATTTTTCATTTAGCTAAATCGCTTTCAGTTTAACAAGCGTAAACGACGGATAAATATATCTTTTATTCTTTCTGCGTTTTTTATCTTTCACTTCCGTCTCTTTAGTTACTATTTTCAATTAACTCCTGTTATTTGTACATATTCGATATTCAGCTTAAAAATATTCGTATACACTTCTTTCCGATTTCAGTTTGAAACGTTAAACTCATTCCACTCTTCAAATTTGTTTATTCAAAGACCAACCAGCGTGAATATAATCGTTATAAAAAATATATCAAATATATTTCACCGACGGTACAGAATATATTTCTCAGTATCCTATACGTAGGGCACCGGTCCAGAATTCCACACAATGGGGTTAAATACACTTCGGACACTTGGCAATTCATAGTACCGCTGTATAAAGCTGCAAAATTTCTATTTCGCAACATCACTGTTAACATCGTCGAGCAGTAACTTTCGTCAAGGGGATTACCACGTCTGATTAACGCCTCGGTGTGCTTCAAAAGGAAATTAGATAAAATCGAAAGGTAAGAAAGAGGGTAGGGGATCGTGGATGCTCGCCACTTCGTGTTACATTAATTTCAGAGGCTCTTCCATTTTCTATTGTACGGTCTCGTTAAGCTTTAATTGCATCGCGCATCTTCGCTATTTTGATAAGAGCGTTCCGGTTAAAGAAAGAAGTACACGAGGACAGCCACGACAGAGACGAACTGGCAAAGGATTGGGGGAGTGAATAGCACGGAAGATGATAGAGCGAAAGAAGGAAACGAAGAAGGGTTGGACCGGTGATATTGATTTCGCAGCAACAAACCGACGGCCGCATTTCATAGCCTATCGAAGCTGTCCTGCAAGCACCCAGGACTCGCAAACACCAGAAGTTGCCGAGAAGTTCTGAATTTTCGTGATAAATGCAACGCTACCAGCTGCGTCGAGTAAAACGGTTATCGGCCATAAAACACACCCCCGGCCGTTGTTTCCTTTTTCCTTTAATCGATTTATTTTCTGGTGTTGCGACAGCGTTGGTTGCTGCTGCGCGTTATTAATCGTTCGGAGGTTTCGTTTGGTAACCGAGCACCGAGAAATTTCGCAGAGAAAACTTCTTTGCGGTTGATTTTTAAGTAGATATCGTACGCAACGATCGCGTCCTCGATTTCGAAGAGTTCCGTAACGTCTGGTACCAACTTTATACACCTTGACTGACGAACAACTTTTAGCTACATTCGTTTGCCAATCTCTGCACGGAAATTGTGCCATTTCGACGAAAATTAAATGGGGAAAAATACAGGCGTTTTGTCTATGTGTGTATGTGTATTTCGATTCATAAATTTTAAATACACGAAGTTAAGAAATAGACAGAATTGTTGGAAATAAATTATTGTACGAGCTACGGAAGATAAATCCATCTCGTACGGTAGGAATGGAAAAATGGAGCGTGTTTAATAATTTCGTACGCTTGTTTAATATTTATTGGTTTATTGATCCAACGGGGAAGAGTTCTACCCCTTTGGTAGAAGATTAATCTGGCAAAGAAGAAGGGAATACAACGGAAGAAGAAAGGAAAAATTTATTTATGTATGCGTACGTAAGGTTAAGTTTCATGATGGTGTGTTCAACTGCACTTCGCCTCTCGTGCCTTTGGCGACTGGTTGTATTTTAATAATAATAGTAATTCATTGCATTTTTCAGGTAATTGTAAATTCAACTCACACTTTATAATATCGCAATTGAAGAATGGGATAGGTGAATTAGAATGAGAAGAGATCATTCTTAAAAATATGTGCTAAATTTTTAAATACTTTCTAAGCAAACGAATGCTCCAAATTCTAATATCGGTCTAACTAATCAACGAAGAAGTATACAAAATTTATATATTACACGCATTACGTTAAGTATTTACCCAAACTAACTTTACAATTTTAGGGGGGTTTACGGGTTTCATTTTTTCTGTTTAACGTACAACCGTGCCACAAAACTTCGAGTAACGCGAACTTTGTAGCATTTTGTGTTTCCCACTTCGCGCGGGTAGCTGAAATTGCGAACCACAAGTTGCGAGGACATCGATTGAAGCAATTCAACTCCACCGGTGCCTTGTATTACCCAGGTTGCGTGTACACGAAGAAAAACTTACGATTTCCTCGGTTCGCCGTGTGTAAACTACTCCGGAGCATTGTGGAAAGCTGAAATATTTCTAATCGCGCGGAAACGCTCGCCTACGCGAACCACGTAGTCGACGACCTGTAAAGTTCGATAAGGCTTACCCAGTAATAAAGTTGACCTTAAAGACAGTGGTCCCGGGGCGTAGTTTATCGTTTCGGACTTAAATCGTGTCTGCTATATCTGGAAACGCAGGTCCATCGAAAACGAATTACCTTCCAAAACCAAAAGCTTTCGGGGCCTTTCGTAACTGCACGTAAGTTTACTCGAAGACCCATATTTACGTTACTACGTTTCTCTCTGCCCGTGGTAATTTATCGAAACGTTACTCCGTCACTAAAAGGCTCCACGTATTTTTAAAACGAACAAAACGATTTAAGAGCCTTGCCATACACCCTACTCGGTATCGTATTTTCATGTTTCATATTTCCTTTGTCACGGAAGTCCTTCTACGCGAAATCTCGCTATTCTGCACTTTCTTCCGAAATTGATAATTTTCAAAGTAGAAATATTTCAAATTGCTCGTTGAATTCAAATATTAATTATAATAACTTATCAATAGATCGGTTTCTTTGTTGGTGATTATTATGCTCACAGTGGTTCGTTCTTTGACCAACGTTCAGAATTTATATTTTATATATTTAGCCTGAAGAAGATGATATATTATGTGGTCGAAATATCGAATCGAATAATTTATTCTAATAAATAGATTAATGTTTCATTCTTCCTTTATAACGAATATGTCTCATTGATTTAGCAAAAAAGTAAAAAACTAATCGTAAGGTTGGATAATCACGTATGGGCATTGTTAAATATCTTTACTTTCACGGTAACAGTGGAAGAAATTTTCTCACGCTTTAATGGAAAAGCGTAATTCAAAGGAGTTACGTTACTGGATTTGTGACGGTTGATATCAAACGAAGGAAAATTCGGGTAACGTATACCAGTGACTTGGGTAGATACGAGGGCTGTAGAATCGAAAGGGGTGAAATCGCGGATTGGTGGCTAATACAGAGATTACATTAAGCGAGATTTCCGAGTCAAATGCCGAAATGATTAGCATTAACAGGGAATGTCTAACCGGATTAGCTGCTCTGTGATTTACCGTCTTCTCCTGCAGTAAAGCCGATTTTATCCGCTGAGAGAAAATTTCTTTCGATCGAACCGACACTTGCACACTGTCACCTTCCTTGCACCGAATCTTGAAACGAGTTTGGTGGTAAAAGAATTTGAGAATAATTTAGATAATATTGATACGAAACGGTTAAATTAAAAAATGGTTCCATCGAATTTTTAATTCGAAATAAAAGGATAATTGGTAACTCAGATTGGTAGAGTATTGTTAACATTGTCTATTGTATTATTGAAATCAGTGATCCACGGAAACATTAACATTTACTGTTCGAATCTAGAACCAAACTACTGATGGTGGAAATGGTCGTTGATGATTGGTTCTAGTTTTTGTGTTTAAAATTTTTGAAAGAGAAAGAAAACGCTACTATTCCCTTCCTTACTGAGATTCCGAGTTTTTTTATAGCAATAAACTAGACACCATTATTGTGACTGGCACGCACGTGGTCTTTAGTCGTCCAAGAATCTCAAATGTTCTTATTTTTATACGCATTGTGTATTTACTTAAATGCATTTACTTTGTATTTATTTTTAATCCCAAATAGAGCCAAGTCGAGAGAAATGTTAATCCAAAAAGTATAAGAAGCAATGGTGTGTAAAACTGTGAGTTGTTTCCTTTAATGAACAAAGCTTTGTTTCATAACTTTAACATAACTTTTTCTTTTGTTCTAAAAGTAATTCTCATACACGAATAACTTCTATCTTTACACAACTGATTTTTACCGAAAAGAACTTAAAATCGAAACGTTGAAATGTATAATTATTTAAATTATACCTGTGTTGACCAGTTTCATTATTCTATTGATATTATATTTAATATTCTTGTGTTTTATTATTTTTATTGAACTTGAAATAATGTTTCAATATATACCATTAAGACTTTAGTAAAATCTCCATCTAGTTATTATAAATAGAAAGTTTTAGTTATATCTCTCTAAGTTAACTACAAGAAAAACATGAACGTGCATAAAATAATGCAAGGTATACGTAGAAGGAAATGCACGGTTTCGCAAGGATTTGACCAAGTCGATCGTTGAAATTCAGGTCACTATTATATAAATATAGTATTCTAGTCCCGAATTCGGTGCCATTAGGGAGATTCATGAATCTTTGAGAGACAACATTAGCTCAAGGGACGATCCAGTCCGATGCAAACACAAGGATATTGGGGAGGTTCTCGTCCTAGCTTTCGTCAAGTGGACACGGCTTATCAGTGTTAAAGGGTCCTTATCGAAGGAACATGTTTGTCTTGCGTGATATTCTCCTTTGATTCGCAAATGTCTAGTAGACGCACAAATGCTTCAATATAGTCGATAAATATATTATAACGTTCGAGTACTAGGAACATTTTATTTGTTTATATCTTATAAATGCTCGTAAAAAGATTTGCGTACGAAATTCGTCGGGATCGGAGAATTTGAAAGAAAATTGCAATAGTGGTGTGTTAATTCGATGTCTTTTAGGGCTTCAGACAGTGAAATGGAGGTCTAGTTAGATTTAGCACTCCATTAGTACGCAGTTCATGACTAGACGTCAATTTTGTTACTATCGTCAAGTTGATAACATAAATGAATTTTATGGAATCCATTTTCAGACTAATGGGTAGCTGCGTACTGTGTCGAAATAATGGATAGACTAGAGAGAGGAAACATTTTTGCTCGTTGCATCACCCTTTGTTGATTGTTGCGCGTATTTTCAATGGTAGTCAGCGAACATTTCACTTTCACGATAATATCGAAATAGAGCTATCACTATGCCTTAGTGTAATTTATGCAAACTACTTCTACGTAGGTATACGGTATCATAAAAAATCTCTTTTAAAAAAGAGCTATTCGTTAAACAGTCCTGTTTAGCTGAAATTATCATGAAGTACATTGTAGCGCTGGTTATGCTCTAATTGTTGTAAACGCTTACAATTTACCTAGTTTTTACAGTTAACCTAGTTTTTATAATATTCCTTTTGAAATTATAAACCATTTCTACAAAATGCAACAAAAACCGAGTACAATTTTCAAATGGTACAACCAAAGGCTTCCATAGATTTCCTAATAAATTTTTAAAAGGGTAACAGGTGTGTTGTATCTTAGTTGAATAAAATTAATTGAATCAGCAAACATATTTAAAAATACTAAGGAAAATGTGAACGAAAAAGTATAATATAGTTATTATATGATAAATATGTTACATAATTAAGAAAATGAATAATAATATCACTAGATGTATCTAAATTTAATCCTCGTTTACTATTGCTTTCCACAATTACTTATACTATTTGTCGTCCCTATTATAATAATTTGTATTACAAATTCCTCATTATTGCCATACAATTTGTTTCAAGTTATCATTATACCTGAAAAGAATCATATTCTCTCGTGCTCGAAATACAGTGGTTAACGAATAATTAATTTCCATACAGTGCATTAGGACAGGTTATTTATCATTTATACTTACAACTTGCAGATATGGTTTTAAATAATTCTTTAAAACCACGTTACGAAACTCATCTACCAAAATGCAACTGTTCTATTATTTATGTTGTACATAAACACGAGAGAAAAATAACGTACTTCCGCTGTTTAAAATCACGTTACGAGACATATCTACCGAAATACAACTGTTTTATTATTCACGTTGTCCATAAACGCGAGAGAAAAATAACGTACTTTCGTTGCTTAAAATAATGTTTAAAATCACGTTACGAGACATATCAACCGAAATACAACTGTTTTATCATTCACGTTGTCCATAAACGCGAGATAAAAGTAACGTACTTTCGTTGTTTAAAATAATGTTGAAAGTGTACTGTACTCCATCGGCGTTCTTAGAACAGTAACTTTTATCGAATCGCAGACTCGCCGGAGCGTAAACAGAGTCCAGAGAATCAATGGACCGTAAGAGTACGTCAAAAATCGTGTAACACCGTAATAAAGTCACCGATATAGTTCCCAAGTGACTCCGCCCGAAACTTCCTTCATTTCCATCTAAATAACCAACAATCTCCCGCCAACGCGGCGGTCCGGCTTGTCCCGTCATCAACAGAAACTGGCCCACATTTCGCGGGTTTATTGTTAGTATTGTTGACATGGCCAATCAGCGGGCCCAGTGTTCCGTAAACACGTCCCTCGGTACATCGTGGCGAATCTAACTTGACTTTTTTGCGTTATTCGCAGCACGAGCGCGTCGTCCGTTCAATGTATCCTTTGATCATCGTAATACCTCGATGTGCTCGTGCTCCGACGTGTCCTTCGACGAAGTACGAGCTACCCTCCGGTGCAAGAATTTATGAGCAGCTCCCGCGACGCAATGGCGAACGGTGTGCTTTGAGTCGTTACCGCCAGCAAATCCGGAAATCGATGGAGCCGATGTGTTCTCGCTGCAATATTCGGTACCCGGTGGCTAATATCTGCTTGCGTATCCATCGATCTGCTCTTAATGAACGTTCTGATCGCTATCCGTGTCGTCGTTGTTGTCTCCTTCCGTTTCCAGCAGTTTACTCCCGGTACGAGCTTCCCAAATTTCGTGCCCTCCTTTCAATATCTGTTAAAACGATGTTCAACAACCGCCAGATTCGATGATCGCGTTTCTCACGGTTCAAACATACCTGGAAAGACCTGCCGTGGACGCGCGTCGAATTCATCTCGATGGAAATTTCTTGATATTTATACGATTCTTGGACCGAACTCAAACGCAAGGAAATTAGTAACCACGCTTAATAAGTAATAAGAAAATTTTGGAATTTCTTAACAATGGCACTGTTAATGGTGAGCGTATTTGAATTTGTACCAGACCGCTTGGATATCTTCGAAATTAAGTAAAAGGAAATGTAAACTAATTTATGAATGTAAGCAGCTCTTTACTTCGATTATTATGAAAGCATCGTTAATAATTGAGTGAATTTAAAAGGAAGCTCCAAGCAAAGGGGTGCGCGAAAGGTAGAAATATTGCGTGTGTAATGTATGTATATTTTAATCGATTGCATTTTGTTTTAAGTGGTACGGTGAGAAATGGTTAAACCAGTGAACCTTCGAGCAAATGTTTTTCTCTCTGCGAGGAAAAACGGAAAATAGCAATTTCGCGCGTTGGAAACACTTTCCGCCAAAGAACTTTATCGTTGTCCTTTGGTTACACAAATTAACAGAACAAATTTGCACCGAACAAACGGGACGCCATAAAAATGTTAATTTTTTAGCGGCTCTGAAATCGCTTTTTATTTTAAAATATGCGTATTCTGGGTCTCAAAAGCAACGCGGGCGATGTCAAATTAATATGCACTTGCCGTGACACAAAGGAGATCAAAGGAAACCGCAATTTTATTCATGTTATTTTTCTACGAGGGCTTAATAGAGATATCTATCAGTTTGGTCTCTGTGAGACTGTCAATTCATTTCGAGCGAAACTGGATGACAAAGGCCGTAATACGCTTATGTTGCGCTAGACGATCGATCGATCGGGCAAATATTTGACAAGGAATTCTTTTCATCATATTCTCAAATAATTTTCAATTCGTCCATTAAAGCGGTAAGCAAACTCTTTATTCTTATTATTAATGATGCTCTGTGGGCACTGGGATAAATGACTTTCATTCTTGCATAATTCGAATTTGGTATGTCAACAAAGGAAACTTCGTTTCTTAAGGGAAGGTTTAGGTTTGTTCGCTCTGAGACGAGGAATATATTGGAGAACTTATAAAGAAATAACTACTCGGTGGATTGTTCTAAAATTTTTTCCAGATATTCATCAACTATTGAAGAATAACTACAAATTTTCATGCATTGATAGAATCGATATTTTTTTCAGAAAACAATTCTTTTATAAGCGCACCGAAAAAGATTTCTTTCCATTTCACAGTATTAGTTGGAACAAAGGCAAATAAAATTTTATTAAATACGAAGTTTCGCTGTTCGATGAATCGCAATGAATGGAAAAAGAAAAGGAATTTTAAATATTTTTATCAATAACAAGAGAACTATGACAAACATCGTTGTAATTTTCATTCTACGAATAGGCGAACATATTTTCTATAAGATCTATACAAATTTCGAGTAAAATTCAAAATTCCCGATAGTCGTTCTTCGTCGGAACATGATCTTCTCCATCTCGCATAGTTGTGCAAATTCTTCAAATTTCGACGCGAAATTTTGCCGCGATATTCTCGAGCCTGAAAATTGCAAGAAAATGCAAACGTATTCGATCTTTCGTTCTAAAACTACCATTAAGGACGAAAAAGTTTTCAAGAATTTTTCCAACCGTAACTTTTGCTTAGGTGTCGTAAACTATCGGATAGATATTCAATAATATTTCCATTAATAATTTAGACATGCATAATTCACGAAGGATCGTGCTGCACTCGCATAAAACGTGCGTGAACAATCGGTTGCAATCGGGTGGCGGTCTATTTATCTGCTAAATCTGCATAAAATCTGGCGTGCCCGCGAAATTCGATTCCACGATCGAGCGACCATCTGTTCACATCTCCGGAAAACGCAGCGCCGATGAAGGGAATAAATTGCAAATATCGTTCGGTCGCTTCTTTTTGAGGTAACTCGCTTGTAATCCTTTTGTCGGGCATCAGGAGGTATCAACAACCCTGCCGAGACACGTGTATTCGATCTTTGGCGCTCATCCAGCGCTTCCGGTTGGCTGCCTTCACGACTCATCGCTTCGTGCAATCCTCGTGGAACTCCCACCGATTCTCGGCTGCGCTTGTGTGTTTTACTTTAATCGGCTTCGCTCATTGAGCCATCGTTTGCTAATAAGACGATATTATTGGTCGAGATGAGCGATACAATGGTAAGCAGATGCTATTGTGGCACTGCTATTAGGGGTGATTGTGGACGGTATTGTTGGGATGTTCAAGGGATGGGGGATGGATGACAGTGAGCAGGTTGAATGGAAGGAATTTCTTTTCAACTAACGACAACAAATGTATTATATTTAACGACTGAATCACTGGAATTGACAAGATGCTATTCAGAAACTCAAGCCTCGGCATGCAAATTCAATATACCGCTCGATGCAATTAGAGTATCGTATATTCTAATAGTTCAAACCTGTGGACCGAATATTAGGCAGAAAGAAATACTGTGCTCTTAATACGAATATCTTTGCCAAGTATTTGTTTCTTTTAGAGCATTGAAGCGTTATTAAATAACAAAGATATCACTCTGGACGATTCTCTAATTATTTCGAGATGTCTGGTTATTATAAAATTATTAAGGGTGACTTGTTTCAGTCAATTCATAATATTGTACAATGTCAGTTCTCTTTTTTTTTTTTCGTTTTAAATGATATTTAAAGTTACTTCGACTGTTGAAATCATTAACGATTGTACGAACATTGAAAGTGATTTGACGTATTTTTCCAATATCGTTAAGGATTTTTATATCGATGCAAAAATTTGATTATATTCTCTTAGTATGTTACAGACGTGAGAATATAGTTATGTCATATTTTCTTCTTTCTGGAGTGTTTCTGATATACTTGAGACACGATAGAAGCACAGTTATTCAAAATATATCAGTGACTCGTATTAACTTATTAAATTAGTTATTTTTCACTGTATATTATTACAATTTTCTTCTTCCAAAGTCTTTGAACGTTGTAAAACACAAAAGTGTTGCGTTTAACATTTACCTGAATTTTTCGTAGTACACTTTGTTCGATTATAAACGTTTCTGGCCATCAATTATCTTTCTTGACGTGTATAATTGATGATTACTCGAGAATTTATCTTTCGGTTTAAGGTTTATTTTTCAACAAGTCTCACAGATTTCCGCTCCTCTACGCGAGCACGTGTGATGAACTGTTTTCACCAGGTGGGCGCTTTATCTGCTCGTTTAAAATCAATAACACAGTTTATAATGTACATATACCCTGTCAAAGATTATAGTTCGTATTTGTGAATGTTCGTAAAATTATAGTTCGTCAAAATATAGTCATCGATTACAAAGTCTATCACCAGATCACGAAAACAAGTTACCAAAAGAATACAAATTTTGCACAACTGATTAAAATTCAGAATTTTCCAAAATCTTTCTCAAGTGTAGAATAAATAACCTGTGATATGGTATGTGATTTTGAAATTAATGTTAAATTATTAACAACTTTTTAAAATTCATTTGATACACAAAGCAATACTTACAGAAAATGAGTCACAAATATTTTTTTATATTTTGTACATATTGGTAAAATTTTTGCGTCTATTTGGTAAAGAGAGAATGTGTAATATATTGTAGAATTGTTTCATTTATATTCCATCGATTTCAGTTATTTTCGAAGCAAATTCTAGGTTTCCAAAAAATTTCCGAGCTGGGTATCTAGCGTTGTTTCATCCCCATTCCCACTTTGCATAATCAGCGTATAATCCCATTTTTCTTTAAATTTCTTTTGTATTTCTTCTTTCCTTTTATTTCTCATTTTGTTTTTATCTCGGCTGTATTTGCATACCATTTTTCGAAGAAGAAATTGTATGAAATATGTGTGTGCGTGTCTGAGCGCGTCTGTGTATATAACAGAACATACACGCATAGTGAAACAATACAAATATAATTTAAATTTAATTAACAAAATAAAGCAAAGGAGTACAAATTGACAGAACAAAACTTAACACGGAACAGAAACTTACAAGTAATTTGAGTGCTTATAAAATGCTTCAAACGTCTCATTACGTTCGAATGCAACTGTTTCAACCGAATGAAGACTCAAAGGCCTATCCTCATCGCAGATTAACATTTTAAGTGTGTACGATCTAATCCATACCTTCTTACTAAGTTACAACGATAAGTGCGTTACGTAAAACGCAATGTAAGACTGAGGACTTTAAACAGTATTAATTTGAAAAAGTAGACAAAGATAGCAATAATTCCTACACGACTATATATAAGGAAAGGTGTGCTGCAAATATTTTACTGGATTAAAATTTGGGACTTGAAAAATATTTCTTGTCGATTGTAAAGAATTTTGAAAACTTTTCCATTTCGCTCGTTATTGCTTTTTTAATTGGTATATATAATATATAATTATATATACCAATTGTTTATGTAAAATACGATATTTTATCGCAAAAAAGTCTTCGCGTAAAGAAAAGGGGAGGAATGAAAATATGATACAAGTTCATTAGGATGTGTCCAAGAAGAGCTGTAGTTTCTTTATAAAAGGTATAAGTGTGTGTGTGTTCGTTTCCACTTAAATTTCTAATAAATTACACGAGTATTTTCATTTCGCAAGGTCGAGTGAGATATATATAAAAAGAAAAAACATCGATATGAAAGGAATTGATGTTTTTTGTTTAAACGCAGCTAAACTCTTCGATCCGGATTACTGCACGACGTGACGCTCCAATTGGTGCTACGGGAGCTGACACCAGAACGACAACTCGAAGTCTGGCGCCGCCCAAAGAAGAGTTAATCCAAAACGAATCAATGTCAGCGTCAGATTAACGAAACGCGCCGCGGTAATGGCGGGGAGAGATGGCTGGAAGCAGACGAGTAATCCCTCTCTATTCTTCGATCACCGGGGCTAGACGTTTCCCTTCCGATTCCGTCAACTCAGCAATCTTTCTTCGATCGACGCGTAGTTTGAATTTACTGCTGTCTCGAACGTCTACTTCTACGAGTGAGGCAAGACGCTTCCTGGTACATTCCGTGGAAGACGTAATTATCCTGGAACACACACGTGCTTTCTGATTGGATCAGATCCTCAACAGCCCTTCGATGACCGCCCGGCATGTCTGCGAATGTTCCACAAGGGATTTATAGCTCGATGACAGTCCTACCTCGATTAAGAGGTTAATTTCAATAGCCGTCGACGCTTAACCCGATTTCAGAGCTGCCTTGTCGAAACGCGCACGATTAATTTGTACAATACAGTGCAAGGGTTTACGAGTCCTAAATAAACATTATCCAGATATCTTCATTATCGTCTACACCTTGCAACATCGGACTGTTTGGAAGAATATCGAACATTCAAATAACCAAATTTATCAATGAAAATCAAACACTGTAATTTATTTTTCTCTTTGTAAATCGATGAAGGTAATAGAAACATGCCTTGGATCATCAGGGCAAGAGGTATGTAAATTTATTTATGATTAAAGCGTATCCAAGGAATTACCTTCTATTGATCTATTCTGTTCCCAAGTGACAGTTATACCTACTCGAAACTTCCAAACATTCTTAACCTTCGTAGGGTGGTGAGTTCTTCTTGGTAAACTTTATTTTTATTAGAACCTAATATGGCTGTAGGGTTTGCGAAAGGTCGACCAACGTGTTCCCTGGTTGTTGGATAGGAAGAGCAAATAAGATACTTCTTATTATGGTTCCCGAATTCGACACTTCTAGATTTGTTTTACAAGGTCAATTTAAAAATAAAAACATAAATTTACCAGTTTAAGAATAAAGCAAGTATTGTCAATAACAGACAAGTGATGACAAAATCGAATAAAGTATTCTTTAGTTGTCGAACAAGTAATGTTGTCAAAACAGAAACGTATAGTTCTCGTGCCTGCTTACGGTTCCTTACCTATCTCTCAATATTCCATCGTACAAGACAGCACCTGCTAGGATGTCTCACCGATGAATCCACCAGCAGACCCCGGATGAAACGTTCTCCCTTCCTTTTCCATCCTCGAACACTTTTAGTATCTCCGAAGCGTAATTAAAATTTCATCGTAAAAAACGCCCGTAGCTCGTGGTCTCGAAAGTTCGCTGTTCGATTCTTCCGCCTCTCCAGAAAACAAGATAAACGTTTCCGCAGACGCGGGATTTTTCCTGTCCGATGCGAAAAAAAGTGCAAGATCGCGGTGGGTCGATCGATCGGGGCGTCAAAAGTTCGGCAATTTCACGCGGGAAAACGTCGACAGCGCCGGGAAAAGTCGAATTAGCAAAAGGTTGAAATTTATCGGTCTGTCACGCGTGACCCACCAGATTTGGTGTCTCCATCGTTCCACGTTGGTCATCATCAATCACGCGGATGACGAACAAACACATCGATCCACTACTTGTTTGCCAGGCCAGTCCGGTTATTGAGTTATTGACTTTCCTGAATCGGGTCATCCGTGTCGAGGATCTGGTTCAAAAAGTGCACCCATATCGGGTTCGCGATGCACGGTGGGCTGCTCGTCTTCCATGCCGATTTGAAAAACGTCGTGAGCGAATCACGAACGCGATGGCCGTAGCTTAACCTGCGGTGTGCCCGTGCCACGCTGAATTTGTCATTTGATCTTGGATAGGTGGGATTTAATGTAACCGCAGACGGACAACTGCGTTGGCGCTTTAATTTAAACAGGACGTCATTCTCATCGCGTCGCGTTTCAGAGCGTTGATTTATTTTTCATTTTAATACTTCGGTCGACCAGAACACGATTCCTGGGCAGAGAGCGGTCGAATATTTAACTGCGTTGAATCTAAACATATCTTACGGTGTATATTGCACATTCGCGGTCGAGTTGGTTACAATATGTACGGTCATAAATTGGTGTGCTCGATTTTCGAGATGGTCGAATTAAAATCGTGGCGCGCCGGGATAGAACGATGAATAATCAGATAACCAAAACCCAATTAGGTTTTCGAACGGATCGGAGCAGTAGAAGTTTTATCGAATCGAGCACCGAAAGTACGAACGAAAGCATTTAGCAATTGCCGGGAAGAAAAATGAAAATTGTGATTAATTTGACGAATAAAGCAATCTTCTATAGTTTCGAAGAAGGATGTTTGTGAGAAACGTTCACAGTCTTAATCTAGATTATTTTCAGTGAGTTACAATTTCTACAAGGTGGAAAAATAATAATATAAGTTAACGTAGTAATTAAGGGAAACTGTCGATTTGTAAGTAATTCTTAGTCACGGTGGGTCAGGAACACGCGGTCACGATTTTCATTGAAACAACGAGTTATTTAGAGTGTAATTATTTTCTTCTCTTTCCTTAATTATTACGTTAACATGTATTGTTATTTTTTATCCTTGGAGGAATTGCTTTTCATTAAAGGGAGCCTAAAACACAGACAAGAACGTTTTTAATGAATAATATTCGTCGTGTTATTGAGAATGCTCGATTCGATTAATTCATCGTAATAGAAAAAAACATTCTCGGTCTTACTTAGGCCTAATGAATTAATGTAATGAATTAATGATGCGTTAAAAAAGATTTTGTTAATTCGAATAGATAATTTCTTTCGTTTAATGAGGACAACTGAGACATTTCCACTTATTCTATTGTATACAAATAAATAAGAAGCTGTTTTATGTACTTTAAAAAATGGCTCCTGAATTATCTAAATTTTAAATTGAACAGTTTACACGCTGAAGTAAAGTATTTCCAGTTAATTAATTTACTGTTATTCTGTCGACCAATTTATAACAGTCACTGTAACGTAAACGCGATATAATTTAATTTATAACAAATATGCTTCGAACAAAGGCTGTGAACATGTCGGATAGCAGGATGGAACACTGCATAATGGTACTCGGTTCAATGGAGGCTTAATTCTACCTATCCATAATTATAAAGCTACGAAGGTGCATGCCACACTGATTTATATCGTAACAGATTTTATTAATAAACGCTAATAATAGCGTGCCAGGTTATTGTTCGTTCTTAACGCGAATACTTCAATCTTGCTTTGACATACTTAATGACATATTTTCTCGTAATATTATACTGAAACATAGCGTGTAAAGTATAACACTAACATGATTATTGATTATATCGAAATTAGAATATCATACACGATAATTACTTTATTTAATACGCTTTTCTGGAAGAATAACGGAGAAACAGTATATATGAAAGTTTTGGAATGTTGATAATTATTCTTTTTCGAGGGTCTCCGTTTAATTTATATTTTACACTATTCGCGCAAAATGAAAAAGTCATAAAACCACCATCGCGTTACGGTAAAATGTACTTTTCACAACAAAACGTGTACGCAGTGAGTTACGTGTCTCGAGTTACATGAATTCATGAATATGTATGTGCCAGCCTTACACATATTTTGTACGTGTATATGTATTTAGATTTTAAATTAAGTTTTCTTCCCTTCAATTTTACTCTTCATAAAGTAATACCAACACGTGGATCTGTTTAAGTTCCAAACTTCCGAGAAATGTCTATGCATCTCGTATTAGGAAAAAGATATTTCGTGAAAATTTCCACATTACTCTATCGATGTGTGCAGATTATTTCTAAATACATACATATGTTTGCTGTGAGAAAATCTAAACACGCTTTTCAAGAAAATTTTTTCGCTCCTACAAGGATTTTCAAAATGCGTCTCTTCCTAAATATAAGCATACTAAAAATGAAAAAAGCAAAATATCGATAATCTAACTTTACAGTACTCTGAACATTTTTAATTTTCAATATTTTCTCACAATCCTGGTACCGACTATAACCACATGTATGCTGAACGAAATAGTTTTCGAGTTTTTCATTTCGGATAAACAAAACGCTCGGAATCGTGGCAACCATGAATGCATTTTTAACGAAAGGGACTGTACCGAAGTAAATGTAACTCCTGTAATTTTTATTTCCTTTTACTTGCAAAAAATGGTGTACACTCTCAAAGTATAGATAAAAATGTATGCGAAACCTCGATACAAAAATGTGTTACCATTTTGTTTTAAGAAATCTCAAAGGACTATCTAAAAGATTTCAGTCTGGACTGGAATACCCGCTTAAATCAAACCGAGCTACAATACTTATAAAACACGAATTGGCTAAAATGATTTACACCGATAACCAGGTCGAAAGGTGTCTCTAACGTCATCATAGTTACCACATCGATCGACCAGGTGATCAGATGTAATTAATATCGTTCGTCTTATCGATCATCGTGCGAATCGTTCGGCAGCGCAAATAACTCGTCGTGTTGAAGATATGTACGTCCAGAGAGGAAAAAAGAGATGAATGGAAACGCGTTCCAGCCCCGCTGAATTTTCTATCTTTAATGGCGAGAGGAAACAGAGACGCGGTACAGTGAATAATGACTGGATGTTCAATGGAGGCTTAATTCCACGTGTGCATGATTGCGGAATGGTATACCGTTGCAGATACAAGTAGAGCGCGGTGCTTTTTATCAAAAGCGGCGATGTATTAGGGGGACGCTGGCGCCATACGGTCGTCCCGAATTGTTCGACAAGTGGATGACTCCTGAATTATTATTCATTGTCCGGACGAAATTACTGGAAATTTTACGCTTTGCTGAAACCACCGTTCGCGGAACGCTCTTTGCGCCCAGCTATGATTTTAATGCTCACGATCGAACGAATAGTACCGGGACATTTAATCTGTGGGAATCTGGAATTTAGTAGTCTATTTCCGCGGGAAATGTGGTGTAAGTTTACGGAGACTCTCGTAGTTTATTTAACGAGATCACGCAAGCGTGATCCACTGCGAGTAACTTATTCAGTATTCTCGCGTTCCTGACGGTTGAATTATTATCATTGATAAACCGTGGCCGTCCGAATTGAAAAATTTATGAATTAAACTAACAAATTTGGCCGTAACTGCGCGTAGAATTTGAGAAAACCGAATTGGCGAGTAATAGAGGCTGTCACGAGGGGTTTAAACAGAATAGTTTATCGTTCGTTGCTTTAATATTCGATGAATGTAATGCGAGTAGCGGAGAAAAGTGAAAAAAAATTTCCTTCTATATTTAGTATCCGGTTATATTTAATGCGATTCCTTTTTTGGGTCCTCTTTGATAATAACATTGTTCTATAACGAAACTAAGAATGTAGAATATACGAGTATAATTAAGAAGACAAGAAAGGAAAAGAGTAAAAAGATTATTTGAATAGTAATTAACCATTTCTCGATCCATTTTTGTCACAAGTATCGATCTAAAACACGCACGTTCTCTTATTTCACTTTTTATATACTTAGACGTAGTTATGAAATTATATAAAAAATATCTACTCCAAAATTTATAATCGGATACTGCGTTTATTTCCTTTCTTTCATTATTTTATTGATACACTGCCGACGCAATTAATGAAAAATGTATTTGGAAAACTGTATTTTCATAGTATCGCGCAGAGAGCATCTGTATTTTATTTATTAACACGTTTCAAATATATCGAAAGAAAGTCGTTCGCGTTGCAGCTAGAACAAAGGATGCAGTGGATTATCTCATGTTTAAGTTCGCATTCATTTAAGTCCAGTTGCGAGTAGATTGACACATCGAATGCACACCGGTTGACATTTCGCGTGGTTTTATAACGGAAATTTCACTGTTTTAACTCTGACGTTGCCTTCTTTTGCTATTCCCTTTTTACAAGGATCTGAAGCGAAACGATCGTGGAAATTAATGGCGCGGTAGTGAGCCGCGGCATTTAAATGCCGCATAAAAATTCACCTGCTGTCCCGCATTGTAGTTGCTTCTGCATTCATAAGGTTGTTGCAAACGAATTGTAAAACTTAAGGATTAATAGCGACATTAAAACATTCTCGTAAATTCTCGACTCCGGTATCATTTTCCGGTATAAACAAACGAGTATTCAAAGCACACGACACTTAATTTGCAGATACTCGTTTTGCGTCTATCCGATTACCTGATTTCAGTTTCACCGTATGGAGGATATTTTTGGTAAATCTTAGAAACAGTGTTGTTTCAACCGAAGATTGAAGAAATGTTAAACACAGACACGATTAAGAAAGTGAACGTAAAAGATTGTACCCATTGGGTTATAATTGATATAGTATTATAGTATATATTAATAGTATTCGTAACGTTAGTATTCACTTCAATTTTATTCGAATAAAATAATATATTCTCGACGAAAGAATCACGACTACTTTTTTCATATGAATTTAAAGTGAGAAATAGTGCAGCTAAGACAAGTAGAAGTATTAATTTGATTTTTGAAGGAGATTTCTTGTTAATGATAGGATTGTTCATAAGGTGGATCGAAGAACATTGTCGCGAGGATTTGTATATAAAAAATAAGCCTCGAAGGACCCCTAAATTTGTTTTACACAAAGATCATATTGGAAGTTGACAATTTAATCTTAACACTTACTCTAACACACTATCACCTTTTTCCAAATTGGAGCTGTTTGTAAGGAACATAATAAAAGTAGCATTAATGCATTTGAACAATTTGCACAATTTAAAAACGCCAAATTTGATAAATATAAAATATATAGTTAAGTATCTCGTTGAGAAGAAACTAAACCGCGTCAGCTTGTAGTGCATATTTCGATTTTTTTCATTGAAAACAAGTATTTGGAAAATGAGAACAATCTATAAAATTCAAAAACGTCGAATTGAATAAACACGAAGTATACAAGTTCAAATGTGTTTAATATTAACAAAATATTGTAGGGACGAGTTTTGCCCGAGCGAATCGCGTGAAGCTTCGATTGAGTGAGCGACTGTTTCGGTAAATCGATAGTTCATTGAAACCCTCTGCGAAAGACAAGAGATGAGTTGTAATGTAACCAGCGACCGATACGGACGTGAGTCGACCGGTATCGAGAAAAAGTTTAAAAAGAGTTTTCGAGAAAACGTGTGCATGTGTTCCGCGGTGCGAGCGGGTTTAACTTTTCTTTTTGTACGCGTCGTGACCTTGCGCAGACCCTATATTTCCATCTGTAATCCACAGGGAATATATTATTATAATCGAGGAATAGGCATATTTTCCTATACATATATTTTACTCTACAATATTAATACCAATATTGCACACTTTGACCGAGTAAAATTTCACGTTTCAAAAGTACAGAGATTTCCATCTGCGAAAATAGGAATTTCCTGCTTCGTAACTGAAAACCCTGAAAACGGTTTCAGGTACACGCCAGATTGCCGCGTAAGATCACGACTCTCTCGGTGTGCTTCGAGGAAACATTTCTCGTTGTTACCGTTCAGTTTCATCGGGGGAGCAGCATTTTTCGGAAAAGCTGGCCCTTAACGACCACCGGCACCAAGAATTAATGGCGGTGGGTGTGTTGAACAGGGGTGATTAAGCGTTGCATAAGAATGCAGAGCTGGCGCATAATAATCCCGAACGATGCTTCATTGCGGCAATAAATGTCTCACGGGGTGTCGTCCCTGGCATCGTCGCTGTCGTGGAACTGAAAGGAAAAGGCGGGTAAATTGAAATTACCCCCGTATCCGTGGCCTGGAGACACGACGAAAAGGTGCACGGAACGGAGAGATAACCCCGTGACTTCCGTTGGCGCGCGGATCGAAATTTCTACCCTCCAGGCCGATGGTAAATCTCTGTAAACAAGGAATTGCGGCCGCGGAAGTCATGTAGCCGATTTATTACGGTCCCAGACGCCCGGTGAATTCTTTTTCTAGGTCGTGGTTAGATCACCACCACCGGCTGGTCAGCGGCAAATTTCGTTCAATGTCGTGACGTTGATGGATATATCGGGATCCTGGAGATGTTTCTTATCTTCCATGAATTTGCTCCCGCAAGTAAATCCCGTTCGAGCGATATCCAAAGCGGAATAATTTATCGCGACAAGTTGAGATTTGTTCGAGAACGTTGAAAAGAAGCATTCGACAAACTTCCATCTCGCGAGTTTGTTTCATATACACGGCAAGCATTACTCGGTGTTAGCGGGGAAATTTACCATTATGGATGTGCTGAAGTTTTTCGAGTTTACTCCGGTAATAGTAAACTTTGCACGAAGTAAATTTCAGGGGAAGCGTTCTTTATTCGTTCCACTTTATTCCGGTTGTTCCTTTTACATAGCGGCGAATCGCGCGGTTCACACGGGGCATACCTCTTGTTCGGTTAACAATAAAAAGCCTGCTACGGTCTTCGGTTCGAATCGAGGGTCATTGTTTAATTATCACGGACGTTAATTATTGTGTTTCTTTCCGTAAAGAGGGAAGATCTTGAAATAATTTCATTTTGTGATCAGAAACATTAAAAGTGTACATGTAGTACCAAGAGGTAGTGATTAAGGTTTTTGAAAGGTGTTTCGGTAAGAGAAATTTCTGCACCCGAGTTACATTCTATAGCTGAAATGGTGCAAGGAGAGTATGCTCCTATAGTTTTTAAACTCAAGTGATAAATGTGTTAATAAAATTAAATGTTTAAACCACATTTTTTCTACACTCAAACCTTTTTTCCGCGCCTCTAAGGAAAACATTGCTGGAAAGTATCCTTGTCGATAATAGAAATAAGTAGAAATTAATAAAGCTGTTTTAAACGAGTATTTTTATTTGAAACTTCTCAGAAAGAAATAATATAAAATCATATAACCTATAGAGTAAAACAATAAAAATTGTAACCTCGATAAGATAATTCAGGGTGAATAAACACTAACATGTACATTAATTTATGTTATCAAAAATTGGAATGAAAATGAAAAAAGAATAAAAATATAAGTAGAAATAGATAACATACGATCCATTCAAATTAATCACATCCCTACCGAGTTTTTTTTTCAACGGATCTATTAATTGCAACATTTTCTTATTTTACTTTTTAAATATATAAGGCAGCTGTGAAACTATTTAAAAATTTCTTCTTTGAATTTTATATTCCAATGTGTTTAAAACATAGTTTACTCTCCACTGTTTCAGTCACTAAGCATAATTTCGTTTATTTATTTGTCCATTATACTACCTGTATTAACTAGGGCGCACCCATTATGTGATTAATTCATACATATAAAAAGTACGCAGTATGAATAATAGTATACAATGTGATTCGTGTCCACAAACTACTGTTATGTCGAGCTAAAATTATTTAAGCACAATTTTCATCGGACCAAATTTACAATAACGTTTTAATTTACAATAATTCATTCCTATTGGAACTTTTAACAAGCAATTCACCATGAAATGAATAACGGATGCTAACTTGGTAGTGACAGAAATAATTATCTGAATATTCCGAGGAGAAATATAATAGGTTGCTCGATAAGTTTTGTCGTTCGATAAGAAATGGAGCTATTAAGTTCGTCGTTTTATTTTCCTAAAGATGGTACAACTGTTTGACGAACACCTGTAAAGTTTCATGTAGATCTGTCGACTCATTCGTATATTTACAGTTGTTCAAAGTTCACGTGTCATAGTACTTTTTTACAATGGAAAAATGACAAAACTTATTGCACAACCTACTATGTTCCTCGTAGGTAAATTCTATCAAGGATGAATTCGTATTTATTACAACTTTCCATGTCATCCACGTGCACAAACCTTATATCGTTCTCTAACGCCAAACGATCAATCTCAACGAAATTTCCCTTTGTCAATTAAAATTTAATTTCTACACCGAACTCGATTATCGCTCCCCCTTTTAGCAGCGCTTAACTCGGTCCCCCGAGTCTAGGGTGTCTGAGAACATCTTAATTACGTAATAAAGAATTTTACGAAACTTGACACACATCACGATTAAACGTTGCGAAACGTGAGCCGACGATAACGAAATACTTAATTCGAAATTGTAGATTTCGAGGCGCGCAGAGTGTTCAACGAACTTTTCTAATAAAACCGTGTTACAGTATCGTGGACAAGGAGCAGCGGGTCGCGAAAATCACGGTGCTGATTTATAACCCAGAATCTTTTCCATCGCAAAAAGAATATTCGCGGTACGAGGCTGGCAAATAGACGGCTGGCGGGTGGGTTTTTGTAAAACGATTTACAGACTGCACTCGGGTAGATAAAGGTTTGCACTCCGATATAATTTCGCAGAGAACGATGGAGAATTACATTCCACGTGCAAATGAAACGTAACGAAGAGAGGCTGTTTTGTTTGCAAACCCGTTAAAAATATCCGGGTGGAGATTGCCCGAAAGATTTCTGGACAAAGTCAGGAACGTTAAGTTCGCATCGTTTCTTATAAAATTATCGAATTTTTCAAACTGGTTTTAGCCTTCGAGTAACCATCGATACGAAATTATGGCAGATCGTTGAATCGCTCGAGTGTCTCTCTTGGATTTCGAGCTATAAAAGAATCGGTGCACGACAGTTTAAATGATTCCGGAGAATGAACGCTACGAGCCTAATATTTTCTCTGTCATTTTTATTTCGTTCGAAGTTAGCCTAGAGAGACTGTAGACATTTTTGTTGCGAAACGTAGCTGCAGCAGCGATCTCATTTTCATTATGGTAAAAATGTACTTTTAGGAGAAATATAAATCGAGGTCTCTTTGGTACGATTTAACGAACTCTCGACCAGTCTCGGATGAGCAAAGTGTTGCGAACAAATTATCAACGACGGGTCGAATATGGCAGCGGAGTGAGCGTGACAGACTGGAACGAGTTGCGCACCGGGAACGTTAATTTGAAATGTTTTGAACGCCAACTTGCGAGCAACTAACGAATTTGCGGCGGGCAGGACAGGTGAACACGATAAGTTACGTCCAATTAATACAATTACCGGAGATTGTTATGACGAAAACCAAGTTCGGGCCATGTGAATGTCGCGATGCAATGAACATCGGCCGACGTATTTTCGCGATAACTCAAACTTGTTTAATTGATGTACAATTACCGTTCGCGTGTATCCATGGTGTGTACAGTTGATGGAATTTTTATGCTTCGCTACTCAAAGAAATTGAACCAATTATACTCGTTTAATGAATGCCAAAATTGCAATTTACGCGGAGAGCTGGTGTTAATTGCAATGAATCTTTTGACTACCGGTGCTAATGAAATTAAAAACTAGCAATTGGTACTCGTTGCTCGGTTAAAACAGCGTGTAACGTAATAACAGATACCTATTATTTTCTTTTAAAAGTTTTTTTTTTTTCTTCATTTAATCCTTTTTTACTTTTAACAGAAGTTTCGTTATAGAACCGTATTGCAGTGAACTTCTTTGAAGAGTATATAATTTTGTATTCGTAATATATTTATACTTATCAAGCTTTAACAGAGAATGATTGATGACTTCTTAACAGAATTATAAATAATTCGTAACACGAGCAATGTTAAAATAGACGCGCAAAACATTATTTTCCACGAAATATCGCTGAGCCTCTATGAAATATCATCTAATCTGCCTGCAAAACGAATATACGTCGGTGAATATTTCAACTCGGCCAATAACTATTTATTAATCATTATTTAGATATTCGTTTCTAAATAGTTTTTTAATAATTCAGTGTAGGTAATTATTAATTCATTATGTTTATGTGGTAATACATGTCACACGTTCTGAAATTCCATATATATATTAATTCCATATACATTATAATTTATAAACTGTCTGGACTACTTTATAGATAATTATAGATCCTTAATATTGAAATTTTAAACGTGTAGACAAATTTCTGTCTTATTAATAAGCTACTTATATATAGAAAATCTTCAAAAACAAAAGAAATGATTAATATATACATATATATGCATTTATAAATCGACACTAATTAATATTTATATATGTAAATAATTATTAACTATTAATTTATACCGACTGCTGATTATTTATTTAATTTTACTGCGCGAATTAGGTGCTTGTTTTTCTGTACGTCGCTTTCATTCCATAAATCTGAATAAAGAGTTGTTCTCGAAAAAATAAATACAAATGTTAAATCAGAAATTGAATAAAGCGTTCAGCATTTTGTAGGGAAAAGTAAATACGAAATTTACGTTACAATATTAAATATTTAATAACCGATGCATTAAAATTTATTTTCTAATAAAACAGATTCCAATATTTCGCTTTTTCGCGAATTGTCAGGGGGAAGCATTTCTATTGTTTTCTGTGTCCCGTACTATTTGCCGCTGGTTTATTCTGTCCATTGAACTCACCTTTTTATTTCCATCTCTTCGTTTCAGTTTGATGTATGTACACTGATATCGATTGGTCTAGGCTCGAAGGGAGGAAAGCAATCGCCTTAAAAGTGTATACTCGAATGTACATACCGATCCATTCACATCGCACTTTTGAAACTAATGCGGATTCGTGTATTTGATATCGTGTAAATAGGGAGTTGCATCTGTCAGGGAGCGATTTTAATTGTTCGTCGGTGACACGACTTCGAAGCTTTTAATCAAGCGAGAGTGGAATAAAATTCATACGGATGATAGCTTATTACCGTGGATCATCGAGAAGATAAATGCATAATTAATTAATTCAGGTTACCGTGGTTGACTGCATAACTTTATTATTTTGGAACTGTGTCGCGACGAGGTTATTTTGGTTGTCAAACAATTTTCTAACAAAAATAAATTGTACACGTTGAGATGGTGCAATGCGACGATGTATATTCTTCTATTTACTAATTTGCAGTAAAAGTATCAGAATAATCTGCGATGATAGTTCATTTCTAAAGGTTAGTTTTATGTAGCGTCAATTTTCCAGCTACTAAATAAATTAACCGGGTACCAATATTAATTACCGTTACTGCGTTAATAAAGTGGATCGAGAGAATATTTAAATCATTTTACACGATGTACCAGATCGGATATAATAAAAGGTATTGTATAAAATTTCTGAAACAAGAAAAATGCAATTTGCCTTTATCGTTTAAATTGTTTATTTGGTCGTTCGCCAGATTCATCAGATCGGCTATTTACTGTATTAAATTTTAATTTTTAAATTCGAATAAAATTTATTTTCAAACATGAATTTACCGATTGTACGTATGTTTCTTTCTCTACGAAAATGAAAGTCTGAAAAGTTATTTAATTTTAGTATTGATCGATTCATCGAGTTATACATAGTCGAAGACCAAGTTTCTATATAACATTTTCAAGTAAAATATAAAATTCCCGCAATAGGGGTTCACCGATCTTTTTACACAGATTTGCAAATCATTCTCCGAATACGAACTACCGATGTTACGAAGAAAGATCATTAATAAAACATTTCGAAAATTTTCGTTACGATTTGAAAGTTTCTTTCGAAGTCTGTTTAAAGACAATTCTTCGGCTCATCGATCCCTTGAAATTTTCCTAATAATCGTTCCTTGCGAATGAGCTCGACGCGTTTCTTTTTTTTTCAATCAGTTTAAAGAGATCGTGGTCCCGCTAGATCACCCTTAAAATCGCGCGTCTTGCTCTCGGGTTTCCTTCGGGAGTAGTCTTTGGACTGTTCCTTTATCGTTGGTTTTTTCATCGGAATTACAAACAATCGACTCCGAGTATGCTTTTTAATCCGGACCCGATAAAATAATCGAGTGTGCTTCTCCGTCTTTTTTTTCCTACCCTTTACCCGGTCGGTGCGTCTTTAAGTCGATGAGACCAGAGGAATCCTCACCCTCCTCGATGCCCTTCTTTATCCCTCTACTCGTTGCAGTTCAACCCTCTGTGCACTCTTTCCTCGTCGCTCTCGCGGGATCGTTGCCAGCGATGCTCGACCTTCGTCTCTTTTTAAAACAATTGAGCCTCGTAAACAACGTCATTCCCAGGCCTTTGTTTTGGCCGGCCATCTTGCCGCTTTGAAGAGAAGGAACAACCGAAGTCGCGAACTCGTTCTCTCTTCCACGTGACAACGTTTATCTTTACCACGAGTTGTTTCAAGTTCGTTGGGAATATTTGGTTTTTCTTCTTAGAAATGGCGGCAAGACTTCATGGAAGCCGTATTTGTGACAGAGCTACATACCTGAAACGGTGTTATTATTAAGAAGCATTTAGAAGGGTGTTGAGAAGCAAGACGAGGGGTTGTTATTGAACCGAGCCTGATTCTCGAATTTTTCTGTATTTGAATATTCGAACCTCGACTAATCGAATACTCGACTACTCGAATAGTTGTTTAGTCGCATACTCGACTAGACGAACGTTTAATTAGTCGGATACTTGACTATAAATCTACTTAACTATTGACTGTTATAATAGTTGACTATTCAAATACATTGATATTCCGAGATTTTGAGCACTGATCAAGTATCGAGAGATTTCACATTCAATGGACGTATTTTTCTCTTTTCGAATACAATAAACTACTCATCAATATATTTTCATTTATCCTTTGTGGTCTCTGCATATTGATTTTCCATTCGACCATTAATGCTTTAAATTCTGCGTTCAATATGCTTCACAATTTACAAAACCATCTCTTTGGAAACGAATAAAGGAATGTTGAACATATTTTTCCCATTAAAAACAAAACATTTTACGAAAGAGGGCTTGAAAATTGTTTAGGCAGACGAAGAACCACCACAGAAAATAATAAAATATGTATTGATACTTAATAATTGTAAAGAAATTGTTTTATATTGCCTTTTCTAAAAAAAATAAATACCCTTGCATTATTTGTAAAATAGTTTGACATTTCGACAGTCTTGATATGTATTTGAATAGGGGGTTGTATGTTATAAATCTGGTTCTTTAAGTTCATCCTACTTTTTCAAACTTTTTAATTGTTTTATATTGGCCTTTCCAAAAAAATAAATACACTTGCATTACTTATAAAATAGTTTGACATTTCGACATTCTTAATATGTATTTGAATAGGGTGTTGTGTATTATAAATCTAGTTCATTAAGTTCATCCTATTTTTTCGAACTTTATTCTCATTTTTGATATTCGAATATCTAAATAGTAGAATAATGATTCGAGTATCTGTAAAATATTACACGTATTAGGTAATCAGAGACATGTCGATAAAAAATCGAGAGACGGATTTCGGTTACAACAGCAATTCTTGCCTATGTATCGATATATCGACGAGTGGTGAAGTTAACGTCGTCGAACGGTACTTGCATTGTACAATCGGTTTCGGCCACTTTTCTCAAAAATGCCTTCATTCAAAGTTCTTAAAACTTCCACGTTCACGATGCTCGAAATGCGCTTTTCTCGAAGAAGAGTATTTGGTCTTGACAGACGAGGCTTCTTCTCCCGGTACTTGGCAGGCCTGCGATTTCGTCCCCACAATCCACTTCGTTGTGGAAGCTTTCCAGTGCCACCTACTGCTCCTCTTCTCTTTCCTTCCTGTACCTGCGAACTGACGTAAAAAGCCATGGAATCCTATAAAGCTCGAAAGAGTAGGCGGCAGGTCGAAAGCTCTTAGCATGTCGACATCGGTTAGAGTCCGACTTTCTTGTTGGACGTTAAATGGACTCTGACAATTTAAGAGGAGGCTGCATTCGGACGAAACGCAATTATTTGTAACGATACTCGTTCGCGATTATTGGAGCAAGGAAGTTCCTACATGCTTGAGAAAATTGATGTTTTTTCGGGTAAAATAATATTGACGAGTTTCGTCCAACTACTTTTGGAACCAATGGGACGAATCGCCTTAATAAACTTCTTGCGATTCCGATTACATTCGATCGGACAATCTAGGTCGAGGAAAAACATGAGATTTCATTGTTTTCGTTGAAAGTACCCATCATACTTTGACTAACACCGTAAGAAAATACATTGGAAAATATTAATAACGATTTCGTACGCTAAAAATTGCCTTCGATTACCAACTTGAACCGAAAATCAATTTTTCATCGAATTGGGTGATTTTCGGAGCTACCGAACACGTGCAAGTACTTTCATTTGGACTAACGTAGACTATACTACATTTGAGTAAAATAGAGTGGAAAGTTTCTTAAATTTGTGAAGTGTGAATACAATAATACGATATCAAAATGTAAAGGAGGAATGTGAAGCAAGTATTAAATAATTACGTTAAAAAGTAAAAGAAGAAAATAGAAACTCCTTAATATTCACTTATACTCTGTACTTCTTACAATTTAAAAAGAAAGAAGTCTAATAGACGCGCTGTTCTACCGTGAATTACTTCGTAACCGAACGTAATATAAATTACTTTATTCCCTCCGAAATCTTTCATCCATGATGATCCCCAGCATGTAAAATAAATCGTTCTTTGAATATCACCTTGGAAACTTCGAGAGAAATCTCCACACCCCAAGATGTCCCCTTTGATGTTTGACGATCGCTCGACGAACAGTTCAGAATTAATATTTTCCAGCCCCTCGTACGTAATTTCGAGCTGGAACATCGCTGAAAGCG
The DNA here is from genome assembly GCF_051014685.1 of Ptiloglossa arizonensis. NCBI lineage: Eukaryota > Metazoa > Arthropoda > Insecta > Hymenoptera > Colletidae > Ptiloglossa > Ptiloglossa arizonensis. The sequence goes on along the minus strand of NC_135054.1, from coordinate 7,748,987 downwards.
GAGAAGACATTAAGTCGAAGGGCGAGGAGCAGAATCGAGGGTGGAAAGCAAGCGATAATGGCGGTTATGGGACCGGGGTGCTTCTGAGATCCCACTTTCGAAAACGCGCCACGCAGAGTGACGAGAAGGCATGGAGACGCGAAAACGCTCGATGAATACTTAACGTCCTCTCCGATGTCCCTAAAGAACCGCGTGATAAAAAGACTTTTCATCCTTGGAAGCGTCCTTTCCACGACTCGCACAGAAGAATAAGAAACCATTTTTCGCGGTTAGTCATCGGAGATCATATTGTCGGGTGCAACATTAATGTCGCGTCTTAATGTTAGAATTTCGATGGTACGTTGGGAAGTAATTTTTTTTTATCGTATTAACAGCCATCTTGGATCGACGGTGCTAAGATTCGTTTGAGAACAATTTTTCCGCAATAAATATCCAAGCACTTACATTATTAATTCAAAGTTCCGATACCTCGACTGTATTTTCTCGCTTCTTAATTTTGTATTACGTAAAAGAGGTTCGAAATAACTCCTGCAAATTGTCTATTGGTTGCACTCAATGATTATTATTCACCGGATCTATGAAGAATTCCTTTACAGTAGAGTTGACGACTCGTTGATATTTTATCACTGCAAATGAAAAATTGTCTATTGGATGATACACAGCATTTTCGTTCGAACGAGATTTCTGTTCATTGTTCGCACGTGTCTAAGAGAACACGTTGTGCAACACGGTTTCGAAACATTGTTTTACCATTTAATGGAAATTTGTCTCGATTCGCAATGGTATCGATAAGTGAAGTTACTTGTATGTTTTCTAAGAGGAGTACAAGCTTAGACAATTGTTGCACGTAGAAAAGTACCATGTTTCTGTAGAGAGATGAGCAGAATTTGTATCCAATTATAACTTTCAAATAACGAATAAAAGATAGAAACAACTCTTTATTCGTTACTCGTTAAGAAAAAATGAAAAACCGAATTGTGGAATAAAATATATCATAACGAACCAATAAAAGTTTAACTGTCCAATAGAATAACTTGTACAAAAAGACTAGTTTTCTGTATATAACCAAAAAGAACCAATTAGAAGAACGCGTAAAGAAAAGGGTCGAATCAATGTTTTTGTCCAATAAACAATCTTTTATGTATCCATCGTCCACTGATACCAGAAAGTGCAACAAGTATGTAAATTTAATTTTCCTGAAAATTTGATTACTGCATTCCAACGCCTGAATGACTCTAAAAAAAAAAAAAAAGAAACGTAACATTACACGAACGAAACTTACAATAATTGAAAAACTTTATGGAAATAAGAACGTGGTATCTCTATTCGTGATAAAAAATTAAAAAAAACCCGTTTCGTTGTCGAACTTGACGCGCACCTTAATGAATTGCTTGGCGCACCGCGAGACATTTTGAAAGGCCAGACATCCGAGAACTTCGGTTCGATGCAACTGCTCGGGCACTGTTTACTTATTGGAGCGTCGAATGGTTGCAACTTGGCACTCAACATCGGATGCAATTCGCTAAAGGACGATTCGTAATTGCGTCTGGAAAATTACAAAAATTTCGTAGCACCAGCGGTTTCTAAGGAGTATCGGTTAAAATATTACCGAAAGCACGAGCACCGATAAAGTGGGAACAACATTATTTGGTCAGAAACCACCGGGGTAATTCCACGCATAATCGACCGTGGCCAGTCGTCTCTGTTAGAGCGTCAATTTCCTAAAAATACAATTCTACGGAAGAGAATGTCACGCTCTTCCAGCAAAAACTGAAATTTCACCGACGCCTTTGTGGGATCGGTGAATGCTAAAGTCTCGAGAAACTCCGATGACGACGGTTTGAAGTGGTGGCACCGTGAGAGGGGAAGTGGTTGAATAGCGAAGAAGGCGCCAGGAGAACAACAAACCGCCACGAGACCGCGACGGCTGACGCTCCGCTCTAATGGCACCACTCAAGATGCAATATCGCTGCATGAATATTATATAGCATCCGCACGACCACCATCTGCCAGATACTCGCGTCTTTACAGCCACCTTAGACCGTCGTATCGTGCCGGTAGTCTGCCAAGGCAACTCGCGGACGAATACACGTATTTCCGCGTCCGTGGTTCGGCTACCACCGTGCACGTGCATGTTCACCACGGCGTGTGCAACAACCGAGACTCCACTTACGTTCGAAAGCTATGATTATTTCAAGGTGCACTCACAAAAATTGGCTAGCCTCCTGGCTAGGTAGCCTCCACGGGATCGTTCATGCGCTACCCTTTTCGGTGTTTCCGTTGCGTTGCGCCTTTTCCAAACGTCGTTCTTGAAAGAGCCCCTAGCCTCTTTGATGCCAGATTGCCGGAACTTGGCTTAAAGAGCTCGCTTCCCTGTTAATGTTGAATGCAGCGACGAGTATTGGGATTTTGCCGATTCCCTTTCCTCTTAGTCGACGCTGATACGGTCGATCCGATCGGGTGTGTGTGTGTGTGTGTGTGTGTGTCACTGGGCAAAAAATTTCGGGCACATCGAAATCTATCGTTTTCCTATCCTCTTGCAGAAATTAAGGTACACCTTCGTTTGTTCAAACGAGTTTCTTTCTACGCGCAGTCTTTGAAGCGATGTTGTTGCAGCGTGCACACGGTTTGCGCGAGTTTTTGAAATACGCTAGTTTATGACAGGATTAGTTCGGTGCACCTAACCGACGATCAGTGGCTCCGATTACCATGCGGTTTTTAATTTTCCAAACTAGTCATTACGGTCTACAGTGACCATAATTTGGGTTAGGTCAGCGATTGTTATTTTCGGACAGCTGCAAAACATCTGTAAAGCAATCAAGAACCTTTTACCAAGCATTGAATTTTTGTTAATAATTTTTCCAGGAACTCCTGGTCCATATCGAGAAGGACAATTTATTACTGAATGTTTCCCTTTCTTCTACGCAAAACCAAGCCAATCACGCACAACCATGTTCACTTCTCCTATGAACTGGTTTACCAATAGGAAAACACGTCGAACTGCATGTAATTAGTACACAAAAAGAATAGATACTTTGTATCAAACGTTTCGTGATAATACACCTTCTGTTTGATAAAATATCCCTGCTTGTGGTATTTTTATGAAACGACGATTTTGTCGTCGGGAACTTTTTAAAAACTGTTAACGTTGAACAGGTATTTTAGAATTCGAGTAATAAAAGTTTTATGGGAACAGTTACTCCGGAACTTTTATTGGAAAATGTTTCGCGAAATAAACAATATTACCGTACCATATTTGCAGTGCACCGGTACTAGTTTCGCAATATTACATAACATAATTAATAGTTTCGTAAAATTTTGAGCAGAAAAGAGTATTGTCGGAAAGTAACAAATAACTCTACAACTTAATCGAAGCGAAATATACAGAAATTTGTTTTCAATATGTACATGTATAAATCGTATTTTAAATATTCCATTTGTATTCAGTAACGTTCTTGCTAAACAAGAATTTCATTAAATTTTGTACAAACCCCGCTCGAATTACAATTTTCATTTCGAAAAGGTTTTACATGTCTGTTCTCATCAGAATTTACGACGTGAAAAATATTTTAAAACACGTTTCATTAAAATTGTCTAAATGGAGCTTATTAAAAAAGTTCCGTAATTGTTTCGATCCATGGTGGAAATTAATTCTGATCGTAACAAAATGGTATGAAACTGACAACTCGTTAATGGATAATAGTTACATCAAATTGCGATTTAAAACATCGAGTGGTTGCGCTCGTAATTGAAAATTATCGAGAATCTCTCCAAACAGTTCTCTTTCTCTTCAAGGATTATGTTGAGTAGCTCAATCGCATGTATAGTTACTAAACACCGTATATGTCGTTCTAGAAAGTGGAATACCTAGTGATTTTGAAGGATTTGAGTCGAAAGACGAGCAGGCGCCGAAGTCAAATAGGATACAAACGTCGAGATTGAAACATTAATGATGAGTAAATACGTAAAGAGGTAGACGCACGTGGATTGATGAATAAATAGATAGATGTACGTCCAAACACATGGCTAGAGATGCCAGATCCCTGAGCCAACAGCTACGGGAGGGATCTATCGAATTTCTGCGAAAGCTTCCGGGAAACGACATAAATATTAAATTCTATCCGTTTTTCGGGGCGTGGCAGTCTCGTCGGCTTCGGTCGCAAAAAAATATTTCCAAGCGCTGAAAACATTCTCAGGATGAACCGATGCGTTCTTTGTGTCGCGAGTAATTTTAAATTTTTCCACGTGCAACAGACATGTTTTTCATTCGCGTTTAATCCCGTTACGTCGCTTCCCGTAAAATAGGAAGTAATTTCAACTGTCGTTTGTCACAGTTTGCACTCGTTTGGAAGAATTCAGACCGTGTAACAACAAGATTGGTTAGGTTTAAAATAAATTTGCTCTATTTGAAATTCGATTCGATTTTGTAGGTGATTCGACAGAGACGAGAGTAAAATTAAGGAGGGAAGGTTAAACGGAAATTTTAAACCGGTAATGCTATCAATCCCGTTTAACGTTTTACTCTTATTGTTAGTCGGTATAATGATATTTCGGTCACATATTTGGTATTGTGGGATCATTCGTGAGCCATTACTGTTTCGTATGAATAGCAATGAGTATCGATGGTTTGAATAATTTTTCATATAACATTGATTACAAATATAAGAAAATTAAGACTATGGCATTGTTGAATGAAGGAAGAATCAACAACTGAAACAGTGATACCAACTACTAGTTAAGGGGAGACATGCCTAGCCACCGTTGAGTAGATCCAAAGAAAACTACTACATGTTGTAAAGTTCAGATTATAATATCTAGTTTATTATAATATGCAGGGATCTCGCGTGTCTAGTAGTATAGTAATTGTATATATGAGAATATAAAGTTCGAAGAAATGCGTATACAGTGATATGTCTTGATGTAAACGACGACAGTGTCGTGTGGTCTTTCTGACTCTGGATTTGGAACTCGACTAAAAAGAAAAACCAAAAAGAAAACGGCCAAACCATTGACCGCGTGGCGGACGACCCTTCCGTGCCAATACGGAGACAGTTCTTAAAACTGACATCGACATCTGGCTGTCGACATCGACATTTTATACTTTCATCCCAGCGGTACAAGATAACAGTACACGAAAAGTTTTTTCGAAAATATACGATTTCCTATTTTTCTTATTGATCGTATTAATATTGTTACCAATACCTTTCATCGTTAACAGTAAATAATTCATCGAAAAAACTTACTTCTATTTCCAACCGCTTTCCAGACAACACCGGGGCTCGAAACTTTGAAAGTTCGTTTCACCCGTCAAATTAAAATTTTCGCGGCTACCAGAAATACGATATCGCTTGTATCGCGTCGCTCCGCAAATCTGCAGTATCGCTAAAATCCACCTGGAACATTTGGATGTCCCGCACCTCGACAAACGAGCATTCACCATTGAGAAGTCATCCACGCGCGCGCGTCACTCGCTCGAGAACGCTTCGTCTTCGCCCCGCGATGCGATTTCCCTCGCGCAGGAATTTCTTTCCAATACCACGCGCACCGGGAGCGGAATTTTTTAACAATTTTCGAGGACCCGACGGTTTACGCGGAATGGTCTCTTCTCGGCTCATTAACTGTGAATCAGCGGAACGTAACACGACCCGAAAGAGAAGAAAACAAAAAAGAAACGTCGCGGCGGTGGAAAAAGAAAAGAACGAGCGGGATAAGCGCGAGAAGAGTAGGGTTGGGAAAAGAGGATGCACCGGCGGGAAAGGGAGAGAAAATTTCGGGACACGAAGTTATCAGCTGGAGGCGCGGAAGGGGTAATAGTCTGTAAAGGTACGGGGCTGGGTAGGGGGGAGGGGCACGGAGATTGTAAAATCGATGAGGTTCTTTCACGCCCGTTGCGAGCCAGGTTCATCGAGAATCTGACGTTTTCTGTTTTTCCCGATGCCTGGTGCAACCACGCCTACGCTCGAGTCCTCGTTCTTTCGACTGGTGAGCTTAAAACAGGACAAATTCACCTTGCTTACCCTCGATGGATGAGGGCTGGGGAAGCTATTTCACCCTTTAAAGCGAGCTGTCTGCAGTTGGTATATACATAGACGCTCGAAGACGCTCCGGGCGCCTTCGGAACTCTCCGACTGGAGAAGTTGTGCCCCCCTACCCCTTCATCTTGCCCCCCCCTGCACTGTGCCAACAATCGTGCCACCATCGTCCTCGTTCGAGACGCGGAACTTTTCGTATCTCCGTCGAGCCTCGTGTTTTGCCGCTTCTCGTTCCTCTCGTCGTTGTTTTCGCTGGGAGAATTTTTTTGAAAGCGCCGCGGTGATTCGGGGTAATGGTTCGCCAGTGGTGAATTTATTGGTGGCCGCACAGAAGCTTTCTGATTTGTTCCTGAGGGGATTTAGGAAGCTGTTCTCGCGCGAACTAGCGTTGTGCTACTCGGTGCTCTACTATGTTCGCTAATATTCTAATTACGTAGTTTGGAACAATTACGAAGTCGACTGTTTCGAGGTAGTTAATATTCTGAAGTCTGATCGCATTATCAGCTAATGTTTAATGTAAAGGCTTTTGCTTTCTGTATTCGTTTCTTTTTTCAAAATTTTGCGAGAGTTTTGAAGGATTTGTGTGGTTTCAGACAGAAAAGTTTCGAAATTGAATCGTTTGTACATTCCTGTTTCTTACATGAAACAATGTTTTATATATCACGGTATGGGAACGAGATAAGAGCGGGTATTAGGATTTATATTGCTAGATTAATTTTCACCATTTCTTCTTTTTTCGTACATCTGTATAATCGTAAACACGTAACGAAAAACACAGATATTACACGAATTTTGCAAAATAATTTCGCTTCCTTGTTCTTGTCAAGTAATGATTAATCCACGTGCTCGAAATACATTTTTATACGTTTAACTATTTTATACATATGTCTTAATCCATATTAATCCTTACTTCAGCTATGTTTATTATTATTATATTTTCTTTTCTATTCTTCTGTATATAATAAAAATTGGAAAGCTTTGGGATATCCAATAAGCTTTAACATATAACGCAAAGCAAATTTTTTTATAATATTTTAACTTACTTTTGGCGTTTTTCCTGTTTCACTAAAACGAGTATAAGTTTTCATTAAATATGAGAATTTCTCAATTTTCTAACGAAAAATCGCGTAACTTTTTATTAACAAAAATACAACAGTTGTCTCTTCATGGGCCAGGGAACAAGAGAATTGGCTGATTAGCTCACCAAGGGAGAAACGCTATTGTTTACGAGCATGACGTAAATAAGAATTAAAAAGTTTTTATCCTTTCATTCAGTCAGGAATTTTCATGCGATTCTGCGCTACTTAAATATGTCTCAGGTATTCTTTGTTTCTACATTCAGCTTTCGTTCGTTTCTCGTATTATTTCAATGTGCTTCTTTCTACAACAATTTTCTGCAACAATAATTACGCTTTCATACCACCAAGAAAACATTCTTCTTCGTATCCATATTTACTTCTATGATATTATTCTCTTAAAGTACAGTAAAAAATTCTCTGCTTTAAATTTTAGCTGAGATATGAATTTTGTTCATTCAATGCTGTATATTTTTCAATCTTTGACTTATTTTATTCAATTTTATTATTTTGAAATCTTCAATTTCGCGATAATCACATTTACGCACAATAAGAATCTTTTTCATCATTTAGTTTAAAATGGCATCAAAAAAAATTATCGTGCCAATCGTAGATATAATTTTTTTGTACATATCGTATTCAACAATCCATTATTTCGACAAAATCGGTTAATCATACTTCAAAAATTTCTTATAGTTTGAAAAAATGTGGATAAATATATGTATAAAATTTGAAATTGACTTGGTCAATAGTGATTTCAAAAAGTAATCTCAAATGTCACTAGGTTCTTAGACCTCCGAACAATATTCCTTAATGAATTTTTCAGTGTACAATATGTAATTTGAAAAATCTGGAATATTAAAGTAAAGAAAATTTAACGAGGAAAACAGTTAAATGGACGCGTTGAGAATGTTGCTCGACGATTTACGATCTTTCGACGCGAACAGATAGGACGTTAAGAGAGTGGTTCACTTGTACCGTACCCTGTGTGACTTTCTTGGAGTAGTTGCAAAACAATCCTACAGAAAGAAGAGAGCAGGAAATTTTCTTTTGTAACCTTATATTTCTTCGTCAGTTTCACCTCTCGAGACGTGAGAGATGAAAGATGACAATTCGGATTGTACTTTGTAACTGTGGTAGTACATTGGAGAAAGTATTAAGTATTGTAGGTGAAGAAAATATTTTTCGCTTCCCCTGTAGCTAGGTATTTCTCTTTTTCCTCGTTGTAACTCTTTATATTGCACTTCCTTCTGTGGAATAGGGAGATCTCCTTTCGAAAACTTAAGGGCGAGGAGCTTTGTACAGGAATCTTCTGCTTCTTGCTCAGCCTCTTCTTCGTAAGCTTGCGGATCTGCATGATAAATTAGATGCTGCATGGTTACTGGAGAGTTCTTCCTAACTTTTTATCCTATTTCAGATTGTGCTCGAGGTAGCTATATTACCTCATTTTATGCACAAATCCATCGAACCGTTGCAACATTATCGAGTCATTATACTAACGTAAAATCGTTTCCATCGACAATACTTGTTGCTAAAAATTAACGTATTTCATAAAGGAATATTAAAATTAAATATTGCTTGTATAACGAGAGACGTAATTTATTTTCCAATCAATTCGTATAATTTTTTTAGTGTACATTTTTTTTCTTCAATTCAGATTACTTTAAGTATCAATGTTTAGTAAGAAAATTCATACATCTTAACATTGTATTAAATTATAAACGTAGCAATTGGAAGTAGACTAATATTAGTTATATCTATCGAAGAATAGAATTATTCAAATGGGTAGTTAGATTATTATTCGTATTATTGTTCAGATTATTGTACAGAATATTATATGGGTGTCAAAAAAGACAATTGTTACTTTAATTTATCATTATTCAAATATACGTGATCATATGTGTAATGATTACGACACATCGATACATAACGGTAGTATTTAATAAAAAATCAACAGAATTATATAAATTTTTGTTTACATCTAATAAATTTGAACAAACATATTAATCATCGCGTTTCAAGGTGCCACGCCTATACACGTATGGCATATAATTGAATAATTATAACTTAAATTAACGATTCTCTTCTTTCATGTATTAATCTTCTTCCAATTAATATCTATATTTTCACTCTATAATAATGTTCAAATATTTTTATCATTCTCACTGAAGACGACCCAAAAATTTATATCGAATGCACTTTGAATTCTAAAAGAAAATTGAAGTCAAAATCATTACTTGTATCGATTAAATGCAAACTAATTTATTCGATAGAGAATCCAGTCGAATTCTTCTCTACATATTAACATTTACAGATTCCTGTTTAAGTTCTTAAAATGACCAATGTACACTGAAAAGGTGCGCATCTGTCACAATTTCTTATCAATTCCTCTTACTAAAGCAGTAAAAGAGCTCGTGCGAGCACAAATCGTTAATCGATCCATCACTGTAAGGATACATCTACAATGTGTCTATAGGAATAGATGTTTTCGATTATTGGTAGTTTGAAGACTCGGTGATCGTCTTCGTAATAAGTTTACGTTCGATACACGGCTTCGGAGGGTCGCGAAGCGCGATATTCATATTTATTTATGAGGAATGTACGCGGCCCTATTGATTTTTCAACGTTAACGGTGTCGGCTCGTTATTCGAGCACCACCCTTTCACCCTTTCATACCGTTCCACCATCGAACAAAGCAAACCGAGCGCTGCCGGCAGAAGTCCAAAACGATGATGATCGGTTTCATACCGCGGAACACGGTTCAAATACGAAATTAGTCGGCGTGGATTGCGCCCTGGATCGTTACAACGCAAAAAAAAAAAAAATCATGTTTCGCGTGGACGCGACACATATTTTTGAACATACCAACGCGACCTGTTGAGTGACACGATATTAAAAGCTCTCGCGAAAGAAGATGGAATTGAAAAAAAAAAAAAAAGAAAAAACGAAATCACGAGCCGTTTCGATTTAAATTCGAACGCACAGAAATTGCCTCATTTCAATGACTCTTTCAACTCCTGTTCCAAATTACGTTTTCCTGGTGTTATGAAAAATCCAAGAAGAAATATTTCCTCTTGCAATTGAAAAATTATTGCTTTTATCCGCGTTCCTATTATTTCGTGTTCGTCGTCTGTCACCGATGAGCAAATACCTATGAGGAAAAGTAATAAATGGATCCTCCGAAACACGATTTAATGTGCGCACCTTTCACGCAAGGAAGACGCTTGTTTAATCATCGCGCGATATTCTATACACGAGTATCAAAAGTCTATATAAACTAAATAAACGTGTTATTTTCATCGTATATTGATCGATACTTTTTCTATATTTACTTCCAGCGATTTCTGCGCCGCCTTGCACTTACGTCAGATACAGTAGCTTGGAGGATGTCAGGCCCCAGGAGTTAGGATTCGCCAAGCTGGAATTTACCCCCACCGTGGTCTCGAAAATAAGGTACGAGTTAATCGTCCCGTTTCATGCACCTTTATTAAATTTATTATTAAACCCCTTTACTACGACAATGTATTTTTATCAGCGTTAAATCAACCCTTTCGCTCCTGTAGCTCTATATATACACCCTCTTTGAATAGTAACAGTGCTTACCAGGATCGCATGGCAGAAAACATTTTGCAGGGGAGAACACTTTGTCGATGAAAAACGTTGGAAAATAATTATTTTGATATTAATACCTCGTGTCGAGCATACTAGCACACTTTGTAATGGAAACAGTGTTCTTTATAATTGCACGTTGATTATAACTTTCCGTGAAATTGTGCGGCAGCAGAAAAGTCGTAAAATCATATTTTAAGGAGGACAGATACATTTAGGTATCCGAAAGCAAATATTTGATAATATTACATATAAATGAAGAAGATTGCTCAAGAACTCAATATTTTCATACATAATACAACCAGGTTTGGTACACCAGATTAATTCACATTCCGTTTCTTTCGTCTCTAACTAATTCTTTCCACGTGTATTCACAGATAATCGATTCGTGCATTTCCTCGTTTATAATTTTTCCTTCATTTTGTTTCTCATTTCCGTTCCTCTATACTTTAGTACTCTCGAATATGGTGAACTTCCTTCGATCGAAACGTCGAGAAAATTGTTACCGTGTTACCGGTGAATATTTCCATACCTAACCGAGTAAATCGAACATCGTTTTCACCATTTCGACTGTACTTCGAACAGAAAGAATTAGACGTCTCGTTATTACGAATTTACGGTCGAACGAGTCCCGATGTTTATAGTTACCGCAGAACGCACCGCTCGTGCATAATCCAAACCTGTCCTGCCAAATATCGCGAAACGCGCGGGCGGATGCGCAACGAGCGATAAAAATCAGCGGAATAGCGTGGTTCGTGTACGGTGGTGCTGGCAGAAGTGCAGATAGAAATTAAACGCGAGCAGCAGTTTAACGCGATAATTAATTCGAAATCAGCGGCACGGCTCGCAGATTAACAGACAGCAGTCCCGCTTTTGGTTGTCCCGCTCCAGTTTGTCCGCTCCACGCCAAACCCCCCTCCCCGTTCCCCACGGTCATGTAGTTGCCACAGATAAACGCGAATATTTCATAAGCTCGTAATCCTGAAACAAAACGCCCGCCAAGAACAAAGGAAGCCCGCCTATCCCCGTACCCCATCCACGCTAGCCAGCCCTAGGTTTCCACTTTCCAGCTCATGCCATAGCGACCAACCCTCTCGATTCGTTGGCAACAACCGTCGAGGAACGTTGTCTTCCTCTTCTTCTTCCTACCGCCTTAAGTAAGTCTCGACTAAGTCGTTGGAGCACTTGGTTTATTAAAAGTCACTTTACGTTGCCACCGAAACCAGCTGCCAACTTTGCTCTATCTTTTGTTTGGGCTTGCTAGCTAAATCATGCCCAATGCAGTGGGTTAACGTTTTACTTTGGGGCGAAAGGCGACCTTACCTCGTTGATTCTTTCCTCGCGATGAACACCACGAGAATTTTTAACAGAGCGGGTATTTTTAATTTTTGCAGATATTTCTTTCAATCTACATGTTGATACGTACGATTACCGATAACGAAATGAAAAATATTACGACAGTACAAGCACGATTTTTTGTTACGATTTACTTATGGTGAAACGGTATACGAATGATTTCTTCTTTAAGAATACATCGAGAACATTGAGTAACATATATTTTACGGCGAGTTTTCTTTTTTTGAGAAAATCTATTTTTTATCCTTTCGCAATGAGCTACACGTTGACTAACGAGACGATTCATTGCTCGTTATTTTCATTTGCGTCGATGTCACTTGTGTCAGCACTTGGTTTAGTAAAAGTCACTTTACTGTGACAACGAAACCAACTACCAACTTCAGCTTTTGTTTTTGTGAGTGAAAGGTGACTCTTTTTCCTTGATTATTTCCTTGTGATGTATATGACGAACATGTTGAAACGGAATTTTTTTCGAATGTAATATTTCAGTTCCCTTCAATACATAAAGCAATGACGACAAGTGTGAAATATTGGGTTGTCATCTTGTTTTTTTTTTATAAAAATGAAACCCGATTTTTTAGACTATATAAAAATTTTATTAAATTATATATAGTCCATTTTGGAAAACGAAATGATTTTCCGAACAACCCAATAATTGTACAAAGCGGATGGAAATCTATCAAGAGCAAATGGAATGGAAAGTATGAAATAAAATTTTTTTTATACGAGGTAGTAAAAATTATACCTCGCCGAATCGTTTTCGTTAAAAATCGATTTTTCAACATTCGTGAAGTACAACTTGGCTAATACGTCTGTATATTACTCGCTATTTGCACTTGTAACTAAGTAGAAGTCTTTGAAACAGATAATACTCTATCATCGTTACAGTTTAGAAATAATGACATAAGTGAAAATAATGATCAATGAATCGACTCGTTAGCTAAGATGTACTTTATCGTAGGAGAATAAAAAATTGATTTTTTCGAAAAGGATTGCTGTTATCAGCATTCAATGTTTTCGATCCATTTCTGAACAAAAAATCCTTACACTGTTGTAGCATGAGTAGTAACTATCATAACTTTCGAATTTCTTTGTACTTGTTATTCTAATATTAGTTCAACTTTTGTCTTGTACATATTCTTTAACTTATGTATTTAATGTTAAATTTCTTATAATTATTTTGAATTTTTTAGAACACCGAAATATTACTCTCCAAAACGTATTCTTAAACACCTAGTCAAAACTAGACACTTTTATTTGAATCTCTGGTAATCGAATTACTATTGCAACATTATATTATCCGAAATTAGAATAAGTACATAGAATGTCTTTCCTTCGTCTATTGAAACGTTTCTCTATAATCCACAATACGTATTCGCACAAGATAATTGCAGCAAACTAATCATACTTCCTCTAACATATATTAAGTACTTACGTCTTTAGAGTTCAAGGTGGATTAACATCGTTAAAAAATCTACGACAAGGTTTTCATCTCCGAATGTAGAGACAAAGACGTATAGTTTTATTTCGGTGGAAACTTTGCGAACGAGGGAATCTCCAAATTTCAAACTTTAAACATAAAAATTTCGTTTTCATAGTGGATAGAAGCAGAACGTTCAAAAAAGTTAAGATATCTTTAACTTCGTGCATTCGTTGTAAGTCGATGAAATTTTCCATTCTTTGCTATTGTTTCTCGCGAACGTCTAAAAAATTTTGCAACATACGAACCCGAGTTTTGAACCGGTACAACATTCAATTGCTCGATACAGGTATTTCTGTCTGGAGAAAAACAAATATCTCATGGTTCCAGTAACTTTTCGGTTTACATTTTCGGTATCGTTCTCTGTTGTTTTTTTCCGATCCAAATCCGCCAGTATTTACGGCGGATATTTACTTTGCATACCTGTAAAAAATACCCAACATCACGTGAAAATTCGTGAAAAAAAATTAGAAGCGAAGCTATAGACAGTTTCGATAACGTCCGATCAACGGTAGCCAAGGTTTCGCGTTACAAAACCAGCGAAACGAAGTCTGAATGTTATACACCGTAAAATCATTATCAGAAAACACGATCAACTTGTCGAATAGCGCGGACTTTGTTCCGTGTATCGTTCGATATGAAACGATACCAAACACGATACGGAATCTTTTAAATGTCAAAGTTACTACCCTGTACTGGATAACCAGGATATCCGTGGGTACACTTCAAGGCCTTGCGTGACGTTCGTCGTCGAACGATTAATTAACGAGTCGTGGTCTCTCGAAACGTTTCCGTCGTTTTCCACCATCGGACCGAATCTCATCCGAATCGACGTTATTACACCGCATTAAGGACTCGATTACCGTGACGGTTACAGCCCCATAAAGTGCTGGCAAGCCTCGGCGATGATACATCTTGTAATCTCTTTTCCTCGAGGAATAACGGAGTTCCTCTCACACCCGCGGGCCATAATCTATTTCTCCTGCGCGTTTCTACGGTCCTGTTTCCACCCTCCTGCCACCCTACTCCGCTCCATCACCCCCCTCGCACCCAGTCGCCCCTCCCCTCTTACACACAGTGCCCCACGTTGGTTCATCGAGCTCGCTTCTCGACTTCTTCGCCGTGCAGCGACTTAACCACCGTCTTTATCCTCTCCAGGGAGGTTTATCCTCGCCAAGGTGGAGAACCGGGGTAAATAGCGTCAGGCAAAACAGCGGGCCGAGAAAGCATCGTTGGCATCCGCGAATTTTCTAACCCTCCTCCATCTTGCTCGGAGGTTGGAGGGGTAGGTTCTCGCACTGTTCGCGCGAACCTTGGAACGTCTATCTGTTCCATCCGTCGTGTCGGTGTGAAACGACACGCCAGACAGTCGGTGCGAGGAAAATCGGTATTAAAGGATTAAGGGATTCCCGATCCTTCGTATTTTGCCTTGTAATCCGAACAGGCGCCCTCGACTTCTCCTTTACTTCTCGGGGGTGAACACCGAGAGAAGTTCCCGTGGTTACGTTGGTTTCTTTCCTCCGCGTCTGGGGGATCAAGCACGATTTTCGGACACAAAGATTGGAAATCGCGCTGACCGTTATTTCATCCCCCTCTCAGGAACCGACCAAACCCTCCCCCCAACTGTGACCATTGTGCCGTCTCGAAGGAGGTGACCCGTTCTCTTTCCAGTGTCTGTTTTTTTCTCTACCGCGAAGTTGGAAATTTCTAGGTCGAACGAACACCGGATATTACCGGATCGAACGAACCGAAGATACCTTTCTTCCTCGGGCATTATATTTCTTTTCGAACCGCCACGCCCGCTCGATGGAAATCTGAGCCGATTCAACAGCGCGGAAGCTCTTCGAATCTATTTGGAATTTATGTACGGGACTTTCGTCGTCGGAGGGGGCATCACGTATACCAAGCTTAGCGATCGTGTGTTAACGTCGCTCCTCACGACAATCGGGGACAATGGAAAGATGGGGTTTGCAACGATAGGCGAGAATGGAATTTAAAACTTAGGTAACCCTCGGTTCGAGTTTCTCCTTCGCGTTGGTACGGTTTCGGACGTGTCGAAATCATTTTCGACGAGTTATTTCGATGGAGAAGAGAAACGTATCCGGAAACGATTAATCGAGTGGAAGGAAAGAACGAGGCACGGAGTGGTTCGAGTTCGAATTAAACGTAATATCGAGCAAAAATGAAAATATTTTATTACAGTCGTTTGAAGATTATTTGTGTCTTTTTTCCTTGTAATCATAATTGTGGGGGCAATCTTTGAGTGCATTCAACGATCGAATAGGCTTCGTAGATTTGAAACAAGATTGATAAGGGAAAATTGATTAATTATATGTTACAATTCGTTATGTGTGCAAACTTGTGAACGAATCGTACGATAAGAAAAAATTGGGTAGTATTAATGTAGTTAAAGTGCAGTCTATTGCATTTTCCAAATGTGGAGACTATTTTTTTGTCAGGTGAAATGGAATTTCATCCCAATTAAGGGAAAAGATGGAAACCTATTCGACGAGCTGAACGTAGGGTTTCGATCATTCGACGCAGCAGATGGTTTAATACGTATTGATAGACTATAAAAGAAGAATGTTTTATGGAAGAAGTTTACTCAGTCGTCGAAGAAGTTTTATGACATGGGAATGTAATAAATTTTTCAAGCGAAGTGAGCTATGAAAGGCTAAGTAATGGCTGAGTGGAATTTACATGTTACTGACAAGAATGTAGCATTTAGAGATACTTCGAGCTGCCTTTCAGTACAAAAATAAAAATTTTATTTTGTCATTATTTTCCGTTTTTGTTTCGTCGTTTGCTATTGTAATTTGTTTAATTCTACAGAAGGTAGTAAACCATTTTAGTAGTTTTAGCCTACTTTTAGTAGTTAGACTAAATGAAATTATAAAAATATTACTATCTTTTTTTTTTACAGAGAAATGTAACAAATGTACTAAATTCCTGAGATGAGTGTCGTATTTCAAAACAATTTGGATGCATTCAAAAAAATGTTTTATTTTTAAGTTATAAATGTAAAAGTAGAAACATATATTAATTTAAAAATAGAAAGAATAAAATGTACTAATATTACAGACGTAAATATTAAGGATAATAATACAGCTATGTCATATTACCTCATAGTAAACATTCATTACCCAGTCAATACTGACGTCAAGATAAACAATTTTCCCAATAATAATATTAACCAATGTACAAACAATAACTTGCTAAACACTCAAGTTCGGAAATAAATAATATATTCCCAATAGTGAATATATAATAGTTCGGTTACTAAATTATAGAATACACTTGTATGTTTATAATTTCATAATCGTGTATTCCCTTTTAAAGGTGTACTTTAAACTCCTAGAAAATTATTCCCTTCATAGATTGCTGTATTTCTAATTTTTCAATCGTCGTTTTCCTTGCCGTATTTTTTCAAAATTAATACGTAACAGAGGAATATAAACTTTTCGTATACATTACTTGCAAACTCTATTCGGATGCGTGTTATAAATGATTAAAAAAGCTTGCACGAAGCCCAATTTGATCGAGGAGCTCTTCACCCTCCAGTCGACACTTATTCCAATCGGTTTTCGTTCCTCGAAGGTTTCCCTTCCAGTAATTGACCACCCACGATTTGTTGTCGGAGATTCGTGACATTTTTCTGCTGTCGGTGACATTTTATACAAGAATATTCGATCCTGGCCCGAGTTGTTATTGCAAGCCTCGCTAAGGGTTTGTGTTAGGCTATAAATTACTTTCCCAACGAGACGAAGTCGACCACAGACCCGTCAATAATTCATCGTGGAGCTGCTTCCACCAAAAATCCTTTCACGTACTTGGGAGAGGTCTGTATGTTACACCGGGAGTCGGGAAAAATATTTAATTTACCGAGAAAAACTGACGAAAATATTGTACCAAGATGGAACTTTTTACCGAGAATTCTAAAAACTTCTTGGCAAAGTACGCGCTGAGAATTCTGAAAGATTCGAGACAGTTCATTTTCCACGTTTGTAATTGTAATTTTTTTTCACATCAGTAATGGTGTATTTTTTGGAAAAAGACGTGTTTGAAAATATTTAGATACGAGATATCAAGCATTTGATGATATAATGAATGTTATACAATATATGTAAACGTGAGTTTTAAATATGGTAATATTTCAAACGTAATCTAAAATTATTTATGCACGTAATAATTGAAACAATACAAGAGCTGAACATACTCACCATTGAAAATATTTATTTCATCGATCAAATATTACTTACACCTCGGTTAATATTATTATTGAAAAAATATTATTACTTAATCCTTGACTTCAATGTATTTTCAAATATTCAATGTCTATTATAAAGTAAGATAATAAAACTGTATTACTGTTTTTAAAATTATTACAATTGACTTATTGGTAGAGTAATAAAATTCGTTTACAAAGACCATATTCCAGTTGATTTTGGCTTTGCAATATTTGTGTGCATAAATATCTCTGGACCTTGTCTGGTTGCATAATTATCACACCCAATATTGGTTTACAAAACATTCAGCTGCATTTTACTGTGAGGCAATTGTATAAACGTGTTGCACAACATGATTAATTAGTCAGCGATTCTATCTGCAATGGTTAACGTACAACATAATTCCTTGTTGGTAACATATTGAATATAAAGATACAATAATCTCCTCTAAAAAGTTATTTTTTGAAAATATCTAGAAAGCTAATAATTTTTTTGTCATCATATATTAATAATTTTTCACGTAAAATGGACAGGGGATCTGTGCTACAAACAAGAAATATACATTTCCAATTTAAAAAAGGATGCAATTCTTAATTGCACATACACTGTTGAATTTGAAAACAATTTTAAGCCCTATAGATGTAGTGCTCCTCGAACCATTTATCTTTTTCGATACTCTATAAAACATCTTTATCTTTCGATACTCTAACGCTCCAATATGGCTCGTTTTAGTAGTTTTTCATAAATAACTTTATATTAGTCTAAATGCACTAAGGTGCATTTTTAGACTCTCACCCGTAGACAAATCACGTAGAGAAACTGCGGTTCCTTTACTATTCTGCTACGTGGACTTATATTTTGGCGATTCCGACCACCCACCGGAATAATCTTCTCATTTAATACGTTAACTAAGGAATTTCCCCGTGACAGCAACGTGCCCGCCAAATGTGCGGTAGAGTCATTTCCTTATTGCTGCACCGTCGATAAACCGCTTTCCCAAGTCGACCCTTTTCCCAATTAATTGGCACCTTAACACTTTAACGTTTTTGCGGAAACTTTTATTTATAAAAAATATATGGCGTTATTTTTTAAGGCATGTAATTTAAATACGAATAGTAATGATAATATATTTTTACTACACCATGATTACATACAAAAAGAAAACGAGTATCGAGTAAAGAATTTTATTTCTCGATCTAAGAAATAAAAATAAATATAGGTTACGGTACAAAGGCGAGGTAGAGCTATATACTGTTATTAACCTCACCTCGATACCTTGTGTAAAAACCCAATAGGCGTTTGAAAGCGTAGAAGCTATAAAAACTGTTCATAAAATTGATTGATATATAAAGCTATTCGGTTAAAAATATAAATTATAAGGTAACCTAATGTAGCACCAAAGGAAAGATTTATGAACCAGTCTTGACAGTAAATGTATTAAATAGAATATAGTACCATCAACAAGGGAAATACGGGCAGTGTTATTTTAACTTAGGCGCAAACCTTATCATGGTAAACTAAATTGTCTAATTCAATACGGTACGCAATTCTTTTTGGGAATAATTTTCTTTCACCTATCTATGCATATCATCTAGCTCGCTTAAAGTGATTGAAGATCAGACCTGTCAAAGTTTTCGAGAGAGTTATCAAATTGCGCAACTTTCATCATATCTGGAATCATTTGTCAATAGAGAGACAGGATTACACTAACATCATCGTAATATACAAACACATGTCCGTTGAATGACAGCGTTGAAACACGTCTGATTGGTCCAGAGCGATTCGAGAATTTGTCTGAGATCCTCGCAACAGAAGGACGTAATGCGTGAACGACGATCCGATTTTATCGTCTGACGAGAAACGTTGACAATTTCGAATCGTGTCACCTGTTGCACTGACGCGCGATGCATTTCCTCGACTGCGATATTAAAATGCAAACAGTCAAGACTGCTTAAATGGGCGCACTCGACTCGGATCAACTGGAAAGATATAATCGAACCGCGTGAGATCGAGTGGGAAACTTTTCTCATTTTTTCGTTTTTTTTCAGAGATAACGGATTCACTCTGAATCCACGAGGTTCCGTTTACGTCCCACGGGGATTTTCCTAGAACGCATTTTAGACTAACAGAATCTATGAACACAATTTCTTTCGTGGTAAAATTGAAATGTACATTTTTTCGATAAATATTATAATAATTGAGAGACGTATATTTTTTTTTGACCGTGCTCTAAAATTTTTAGGTCAAGAGTGACCTTTTTGGAAAAATTGTGTAATCTTTCGACTTATGAAATTTTTCCAGTCGACTGATTTCTATATACATCACCGTGGTAAGGTAAACAACTCGTTGATGGTCAGGCGTTTTAGATCACGTCACGAATCGTACGAGACCTTCAAACGTCACTTAGTCCGATGTTTTTATGGCTGTAAATTTTACAACGAAACGTTTACGGACTTGAAACTACGGCAGTGAAGATACGAGAACTTAATGTTCAATGTGCGATTATGGTCCCACAGCCAGGAGGTAAGTAGCCGAAGGACGGTGACCTTTACTTTCACTTCCATGATAATGTAATTGAACGTGCAAGTTCTTTGATTGGTCAAACAACATTAAACTTTGGAAATAAAATATCGAAGAAAATAATAATTTTACATTCTTTTAACTTTCAAATTCAATAGACAAGTATCAAAAGGAAAATTCTGTTTTGTCTGAATAGAATAATGAAATATCTGAAAAACAAAAATATAGAAAGGTTAAATATAATATAAAACGTAAGGGAGGAGAGAGAGAAAACAAAGGATATTAAATACAGAAGTGAACTAATTATTATCTACAAAATTATAGATGGAAAGTCATTAGAGACTAATTCAAAACGAGAGAGTAACTTAAAAATCAGAAATAAAGCAACAACAGTTCGAATTTAAAAATATTATACTTATACAAATATACTATAAACATTAAAAATTGTCTAGAGAACTAGCCTCAATATTGTAAAAATAAATTCAAGTTTCGAAAATAATGTACTGCGATATTTAGAATACCATTAATGGCTGAAACCAAACATAGAGCTACGATCAACGAAAGATGAAAAATGAGCGACGTTTAATTTAGATTATATTCTAGTTAGTGTACTCTTGTACCATATATCCATACAAGTGAGATATTTGCTTCTGTTTAAAGCGTGTTGAAAATTCTAATAAAAAGTCACTTAGTAGTTTCCTTTGCACAGTTGGAGACAGATTAATTAAATTGTAATCGAGGAAAATTTTCATGTAGTGATTCTACATACGAGAATATAAAGTTGGGTTAAAGAAATATACAGTAATATAATTTAGCATGAACGACGACAATGTCGTGTTCTCTTCGTGATTCTCAGCTTGGAATTGAACGGAAAAAATAAAAAAGGAAAATAGCCAAACCGTACAATACTTAAAACTGAACATCGATTGTTTCACCATCGATATTGGCACTCCCCAAATCATTGCTATATTAATTTCAACAGAAATCTAGAAACTGTCCCTAAATCATTGTTGTATTAATTTCAACAGATATCCAAAAACTGTCCCTAAATTATTGTTGTATGATTTTAAATAGAAATCCAGAAACTGTCCCTAAATCATTGTTGTATCAATTTAAATAGAAATCCAGAAACTGTCCCTAAATCATTGTTGTATTAATTTCAACAGATATCCAAAAACTGTCTCCAAGTCATTGTTGTATTCATTTCAACAGAAATCCAGAAACTGTCTCCAAATCATTGTTGTATTAATTTCAACAGAAATCCAGAAACTGTCTCCAAGTCATTGTTGTATTAATTTCAACAGAAATCTAGAAACTGTCCCCAAATCTTTGTTGTATTAATTTCAACAGAAATCCAAAAACTGTCTCCAAATCATTGTTGTATTAATTTAAATAGAAATCAAGAAACTGTTACTAAATCATTGTTGTATTAATTTCAACAGAAATCCAGAAACTGTCCCTAAATTATTGTTGTATGAATTTAAATAGAAATCCAGAAACTGTCCCTAAATCATTGTTGTATCAATTTAAATAGAAATCAAGAAACTGTTACTAAATCATTGTTGTATTAATTTCAACAGATATCCAAAAACTGTCCCTAAATCATTGTTGTATCAATTTAAATAGAAATCCAGAAACTGTCCCTAAATCATTGTTGTATTAATTTCAAGAGAAATCCAGAAACTGTCTACCTTCATCGTATCTTTCCATTGAATTATTTATCAGGATTGAGCATAGACTTAACTCCTCATTTTGACTCTAAACAGTTCATTGGTAAGAGATTTCGTTTCGCCGTTACCGTTTACCCAACCCCATGAATCTTCCCCTAAGCACGAACCGAAGAGATAGCTTCTACCGTGACGCCCCGTGAAATTTCCACTTAGCAACTTTTACCAGCGAACAACGATTCGTCTTTATTATGGGTCTCTCGGTTCGACGAGGCTCGCCGAAGTTTATTGAGCGAAGCCGTACACGCGAGGGATGCTCGCTCTTCATCCATTTTACAAGTCGACCCCGCCGCGACCTACCCCTCTCCCGGAAGATAAGATTTTCTGAAATTTATCGAAGCGAAGCTTGTACGCGCGCGCGCGCGCGCGCGAAACCTCTCATTTTCGCTGGCGCAGTCGAGACCTTATCGGTTCCGAGGAAACTTCGAAGATTCATCGGCCGGAGGCGGCCGAAAAAAAAAAAAAAAAAACTCCCCGCGTGTGCCTCGCGCGAACAATTCTCCGCTGCGTATGTGTGCACCGGCCCTCTTCCACGGGAACGATTTATCTCACGCCGGATTTCGGCTAGCTTCGAATCCTGCGGGCCATCGTTCTACTTCTACGACCCGTATCCCTTACATTTGTTTCGTGGGAGAATCGGTAACGCGATCGCGCGAGGATCCTGTCTCATTATCGAGGGTGAACAGTCATGGCGAACGTACATCACACTGAATGAAATTTTATGTAGAAAATTGAAATTAACGAGTAAGTTGATCCTTTCTGACAAAAGAAGTACGATCTTTTGTTTATTAATTTAATTTTTTAATCTTTTGAATTCTCTCTGAGATTTATTTAAGTTTCTTTTTAAAGTGTTTGCAAATAATCAATATACACGAGGGAAGCTAAAACATTAGAAGATGTAATCGTCATTCCCGAAATTGATTTTTCTAATAGTCGAAACGTGATTAGATCTTAAAGCATGTTGTTTCATTAGATGGAAAAATAAAAAAGTAATGTTTGAAAATTAATATAATCTACAGATATTTTGTAATAAATACCCCGTTCTTTTGATCGAAACCTTTATGAGAAATAAGAGAAGAGTAATCCTGATACTCAGGTAAAAGTGTACCCCGGTACACAGGTGATACGGTAACAATTATTCGTGTAGACGATCGATACGGTTAATCCATTAAATGCCTTTCACCTATTAATAAAGCGGATTAAAGTACACATTGCGATTATATTCTACTTGTCCTCTGGAAAATATTACCCTGCGTAAATTTAAAATATAAACTGGACGTAATCCTCTATTTACATGTATACTGGGTGTTTCATTATGGGTGGAATTCCTTTCGACAAAGAAATCGACAAAATAAAGCAAACAACAAATACTTGATCTTGTTTCTCAGATATTATAGAAAACATTGTGTTTTTGATCATACCGTTCTCGTAATCGGATAAATCGAGAAGCGGTATATTTTACGTTACGTGAAACTTAATAATTTTACGTCGAATATCAATTATATAAAGCAAAATCTCCAGTGAAATGTACTCGAAGAAAAGTTGAGAGTATTTCGATATGGCATTTGTTCGGGATAAATTTGTACAGATTTCATTCGGGGCGTTCGTTCGGCGTGAATTACGGAAGGAATGAAACGTCGATCGAACAGGAACCCGATAAACTTCGTTCGCGCGATACACATATGCAATTTCGTATTTACAATCCAGTCGAAGCGTTGCACCGGCCGAAATCGATTTTCAACCGATTCATTCAACGGTTACGTATATTTTTTTTCTATCTGTCTCGTTTTCGTCCTTTTACCGTTTCCTCCGTCACCCTCGGATTCCTCCCGCCCTTTTTTCCTTTCGTTTCACGTCAGATGACAGCCAATTTTTATTCCAGTGATTGCATTTGCAATTCCCATGCGAAACTCTTGCTCCTGGTCGCGTCTTTCGCGCGCCTCTGATGCCTTTCCCGATTCTTTTGAACGAGCTTTATTTTTTGAAGCGTGAATACATTTCAACTTATGTCTCTCGAATCGGTGAGTGGGATAATAAAAATTCTCAGACAAAATGATCGAAACGAGGAATATAATATTCAAAAATGTATCGACTTTTTAAGTCTAAATAATCATCGCTAAAATTATCTACAGATTAATAATAATTAAAAATAATCTTGTGATTCATTTTCTGTTGAAACAGCGGAAAAAAGGAACGTTTTACAAAATCATAAAATTAAGATGGTGGAGAAAAAAGTATTTATTTTACAGCGAAAACAGTATTATAATAATTAAGAAGTTCATGTAGGTAATTATAAGAGCAAGATATGTATGCACCTGACGTCAAAAATTAAAGTATGCCTTCTTTTCTATCTATACTCTTAAAAGTCACGCAAGTTCAACAGAAAATAATATATATTTTAATTGCTAACACTAGATGTTTATATATTTTAATCTGTAAGCGAAAGATTGGATGGAACAATTAGTAGACGAAAAATCAGGATTTCGGGATGACTCTTGCAAACCTTTTATTAACTTTGTTTTTAGACTGGCACTTATGTTTCTACAAAAGCAGTGACCTTCGTCTGGTCGCGAGTGGGCCAGTTTATGCCCTAGCTTATGTATACCATCCTAAGTGAAGATATTAGGATTTGATTTGTTTCGCTTACAAATCTTATAATTACATTAATTTTATTCATTTCCTTTCCTCATTACAAAATAAGTACTGTATTTTTACCAATTTAATATTAATTATTATTACTGAAACGACAAGTACCGAAAACTCCATTGGTAGAACAATATGATATTCTTCGTTAATAATTCAAAATAGAACTTCATTAGGGGATGAAATAATGAAATCGATCGGTGGAATCCAGATAAAACAGTCATATAAAACGTAATTTTATGCAAGCCTTCTGGGGCTTTCGAAACACATGAAATGACTCGTGCAATTGAGACAATTTCTACCTCTAGTTACGTTGCAGACAGAAAAAGAAGTAGAGGGAAAATTTGAATGCTGTAACAAAGATCTATCTTCCTACGACTTCATTCTTTTCACAAAAGAAACGATACACATGCAGCGTGCAATTTTCTTTCGGAATCGTGCAATTTCTTTCAATCGGAATTATATATTTCTTTTCGCGTAGATCGATTCATCTCGTTGTTCTGTGTGCAAAAGTATAATAATTCTTCGTCAAAAATTCGAATTTTCATCTCTAAAAGCTTTGGAACCATT
Organism: Ptiloglossa arizonensis; assembly: GCF_051014685.1. Taxonomy (NCBI): domain Eukaryota; kingdom Metazoa; phylum Arthropoda; class Insecta; order Hymenoptera; family Colletidae; genus Ptiloglossa; species Ptiloglossa arizonensis. Next base: position 7,723,748 of record NC_135054.1, on the reverse strand, counting down.
TTCACTAGTTATATGCTCTCGTTGGATCGATTTTTAACTAATAATAATTATTACAGTTTTTATATTTGTCACTATATCTACACAAAAGTATTATGTATAAATTAATGAGAATTTCCTAATGAAAATAAGTCGAACCACTCCGTAATTCGGATAAAGTTTAATTATATGTAATTGAAAGTTTCTTAGAAATTGTTTCGTATCGTACAGAATTAAAAACACACACTAATAAATATATTACACAAAATGAAAAAAGTTTCGGCCTTCTAGTGCATGTAATGCGAGACTCACTCGCTGTTTCTCTATCTCGCTCACGCCCCGGTCTATTCCATTCACTTTTCTCGTTAGACTGTACACTGATGCGATGCTTAGCCTCAAATCCTGACAAAACAGTCGATTTTTGTAATACAATCGCCTATTATATTCGTTAAAATTCTCCAAGGCGACCCAAGTGTAAGACTTTTATCGAGGACTTACTATATTAATACTAGGCATTCGAAAAGTGAGAAGAAAAACATTATAAGAATACTATCCCTAATTTTTCATCGTTCTTACGAACATTCGTATCTACATTATCGTCAAATTGTATTTATTTCCTCGCGGTGCAACTATTTCGATCCTGACGCAACGATCACTCTTTGTATCATTTATAAACGACATCAAGAGTTATTTAATTCTTATTATGCAATTGACGTACCGTTTACGATCGATGCAACGGACGTGAACCGTTATTACATAAATATCTACAGAAATATCTGCCAATACCTTGGCAGTGCTTCCATCTGCACGTTACCGGAAACGATTCCTTTGATCAATTTCATTTCTTCCTCGTAGCGTCATTTCACCTAACTACGGTCTTACTTCGGCGTGGCTGCCCTTCGCTCGGCCGGAACCGCTATTCACAACTAATTATTCTTCTTCTGTGTCGTGCAGACTTATTTAGCGTCCGTTTCTCACAAAACACGGCCACCGTTGTTCCCCGACTTAAAGCGCGGAGAAGAAAGGCCAGAGTCAGGAAATTTCACGGGAGCGAGGTGTGGCTCTTGAAAACATAATTCCAGTTCCTTAAGAAGCAATTAATTCCGTCCCCGAAGGAACGATAAAGGACGAGAGAGGGACGATGGCGATGGCGGAGGGAGGCGGACATTTAAATTAAGTGGCTTCCTTCGAAATTAGATCAGGGAGAATGTTCCCCGTTGTACCGTTCCTTTGCGGCGAACCAGAAATTCGTCCTTGCTCTGGCTTCCGGTGTAAAATTCACCAGAACCCAGCAATTTATCGATCTCGTCGCGTCAAGGTAAACATCTCCGGTACACGGAACGACCATGATTTTCTTTTCGTTTTTGTTTAAAGTGACATCAACCTACCGAGTTATTAGCGACCACATTTATTTATCATTCTTTTGGTGTGCAGTAGATACTGTATCAGGTTGGACAGATTTATGTCCTTTAGGAACTCTACGACTCTTGTACAGGACTGTTCTTCCTGTAATGTATTCAATGAATTTCTAATATTGTGTTTCCTTCTTTTTTCATTCTACTTTGGGCAGATGGTTAGAAAATGTTCTACAGTTATTTGTACATTGCATAAGTCGCAGACATTTGGATTTGTTTTCATTAGAATTGTTTCATTGTTTATGGGTGAGATTTGTGTGTCCAATTTTAAGCATTGTTACAACTGATCGATCCTTTCTGTTTAACAACGTTATTGGGGTCCTGTCCGTAACATTGTTGCGGACATTGTGAAGGGTTGTTGGTTTTGACGTTTTCCATTTTTCGTTCCAAAACGATTCCTTTATAATCTATTAGGTTGTTCGGAAAGTCATTTCGTTTCTTTTCGGTGAAAATGAAACACGATTTTTTCAGAGCGTATAAACATTTTATTGAATTATATATTCTTCAGTTTGGAAAACGAAACGACTTCCCGAACAACCCGATATCTTCGTTTGCTACCGAGACACGTTCAGATTACCATCCCTAAAAAATATAAAAATTCGGAAATTAGACACCGACGAAGATGGCTAAATCTCACTGTTCGGGAAGCGATCGTCCAAGTTCGTGATGAACGAAGGTACCTGTACGGAACTTCTTGCCATGGACATGTTCATAGCGAAAGTTGGTGCGCATCCTTCGTTTTATCGTTCTTCGTTCTTCGCAATTTATAAGGAAACCGGGAAGACCATCGTGGAATCGACGAAGTCACTGAGAAAGCATCAAATTAAACCAGTGGCGTCCTCGAGTCCAATTCAACCCGCGTAATCGACCTGTCCCCGTGTTTCGGAAAAGGACAATTCCCGACTGCTCGTCCCGGCTTAACCCAATTCCGCGCGAAGGAAGAAACCAACCCGATCGCTCCACGACTACGGTACCTATCAATAATGACTTCCACCGGGTACGGAGGACGGAAACGAAGGTAGCCAATACACCAACAGGAAGAAATAGAGGTCCGACGAGAGGTACGGTTGGCTTTTACGCGGGAGAAAAGGAGACGGAACGAGAGAAGTGGGAACAGAAGAGGGAACGAGCTGCCAGGCACAGGACACGGTTTGTTCCAGCGTTCCGCGTCGTTAGGGCTCGCGTTTCGACGCACACCGAGACACATCGCGTGTTACGTGCCAGCCAGCTCGTTGTACGCTGTGAATGTTCGCTGCTGGTATTGCCGCGGTTCCCCCGAATGGGCTGATACAAAGGGAACCACCATACGCCGTGTAGCCGACTGCTGACGCGCAACCGCCTCATCCGTGTATCGGCCGGCAGCCGGGCAATAACTCAGTTATTGGGCTGGCAGCTCTGGAAAGTTCTGGTGATGTTGCCTGATCAAGGAAAATTGTCTTTGCCAGCTGCCTACGGGCCACGTGTCTTTTAACGGTGTAATTTACTCTGTTCGCTTACGCCCCACGCTTCAACGTTGGTAAATCCGTGGTTCAAGAGTTCAAAGGGAAATTTAGCTTTCAATTTCAGCGGATAGTGTGTATCGGGAACTGATGCGATACCGAGTCGCGAATGATGAACACGCACACGAAATATAGATGTCTGCGCGATTTATTAGGTTGTTCGATAAGTTTTGTCGTTCGATAAAACTTATCGAATTATATGGTACTAGATTGCTCGATAATTTTAGCGAACGACGAAACTTATCGAACTATTATTAACCCTCGTAGGACGAACGTGGGTCACTCGAGACTTTACGTTAGTAGGTTTTTGGAGATTCAATAGAACAGTCGAAGTATTTCTAGAGTTTTTCCGTATGAATTACCGACCAACAGTTGCGTAAACGTGGAAGATATACAAATATTCTTCTGCGATCATACAATTGTAATGATCATTGTATTCGCGAAAATACAATTTTGTGTAGAAATTGTGCAGAAAATTAACAAATATTATTGGGTTGTTTGGAAAGTTATTTCGTTTTTTTTTTTCTTTTTGGTGAAAATGAAACACGATTTCTTTAGAGTGTATAAACATTTTATTAAATTATATATTCTCCATTTTGAAAAACGAAATGACTTTCCGAACAATCCAATACTTATTTTCTAAATATGCTAATTTTCCTTTTCTTTGTAATAAACCTATCTCCTTTTTAGGAAGAAAGTTTCTTCTATAAGAAAGTTTAATAAATGACGAATATTTATTCACAATTGTAGTAGTTATCTCCGTGATAAAATATTTTAAAACCTTGAAACCCAAACGTAGTGAAGAGAGAGCTGACCTACATACGGCGAGTCGTATGAATCGCCGTGAATTGACAATGCTCTGATAATTGCTTCGCGATATTTAAAATTTAAAATAGGTCACAATCTTCGAGAAGTCGACGAGGCAGTAAACCCATTCTTTATTTCATTTCCTTTTTCTTTCTTTACACAAACCGAGTTTCATTTCATTTTTGTTAGGACCTACGTAACCATATATACTTGTGATATCGAGTACAGAATCACTAGAGTTTCTTCTTAAACTTTGAACATGTTCTATCTTGAACGATTAAAATGCGTTATTGACATGAAAAATAAAACTGTCTTACCTATAATAGACACAAGGTGCGTAATTAAAGGGCGGTGGGTTATTTTCTTCGTAAAAGGTCTTTCTTTGGCTTCGACACACTTCGACAAATTTCCAACAAGTCTCAACCGCACTACACGCATTCATTCCCTTTTATTTTAATGCTTAACTTTTCTCACTCCATGTATCTGGTCACCCAACCCAACCTGGTTCACCTAAAATTCCTCCGCCATTCAGTTCAAACACTTCTTTCACGCTTCGAAAATACTTTACTCGCTCGTTTATCCCAAACACTTTACATTTTCTCTAAACCACACGTGAGATCATTCAATCCCACGCATTACCACATAAATAATTAGAAGTACTATGTCACTCGTTGCCTAATTGTGACGATCGTTCCGAAGATCGCCTACATATCTGTGTATTTAATAGAGTGGTGTTAAACATAATTGTTCACGAGTGTAACACGATTGAATGGTGTACACGAAGGAGTGTGAAGGATTTTTGACTTCTTGTTTCATGCATTGTCCTGGAATTGTTGAAAATCAATCCACAATGGTTGTACGTTAAAATAACATACGATCCTCGTGTATGCACGTGTTGTGTACAGTTGTCCATAAATTTCATTTTGTACGTACCATCGCTAGCAATATAGTCATTTCAGAAGCTCTTGCGTCTTTGTAGCTGTCGCTTGTTTACTTTGTATCGTAACAGAAGTTTCTTGTATCGTGTTCACAGTAGCCAGCTTTGATTATTCTTGAAGGGTTAGACGGATTGTATTTGGCTTTGAATGCTGCTTTAGGATTGAGTAATTTAGCAGGTGTTTGAGAGACAAACGGATCGTGTTAAGCTTCCTTTGACAGGGGTCTCATCGCGAATATGATAAGAGGATTTATTAAGATCTTATCCGGTACACGTAACTGTGAACTTGGAATTTTTTTACCTGTAATGGCTTCTCGTCGACTCGAATATTTGTTAATTTTCATCCAGCCAATCGTTTACATATATCTCTCAAACATACTGCCCCTAAGATTGTTATTAAATAATACATTTCATAGATAAAGAATGAAAAATAATTTCAACTGGACTTTCCAGAACATTGGATACAATTCGTACATCGACAGTTCGATCTTAATTTTAGATTTTCATCAGAAAATTATAATCAGAATTATGATATAATTAAAAAATTAAAAACGCGTGTGGTGTATTAAATACGTGCTGAACGTATAAATATCTAGATTAGTATTAATAATATTGAAAGGGATTTAAAAAACTAAATTGAAAAGTGTTTGGACATCATCCCGAAGTTTAATGTGCAGTTGAGTTTTATCCAATGATAAACGACCTAGAAGTCTCATTCTTTGAAGAAAAGTGGATAAAATAAACTTTTAATAAACAACAAAATGGTTTAGAAACTTCTCAGTGATAAAGTTGATTTTGTTTAACGATGAAGCGATTAACGTACCCACTTCTCTGTAGAGGACCTTTGATGTGGAACAATCTAATTAATCGATACAGTCTTTACCAATTAAACGTCTTATTCCTACTGCTCGTTTTCGTTCATTATGTCTGAAGGATTTCCCAGGCTCTTTGTTTCCATTAGTTCAATGTGAGGAGGAAGTACTTCCTGAGAGTGTTCGTACTTAATTGGCGGTGCATTTACGAGTGAAATTGTACAAGTACATTACGAAGTAATCACATTACAAAACATTTTTAATTAAAATATTCCAGCACTTTAATTATTAAAAATTAATAACCAGGCTCTAACAACAGGGGTTAATTTAATTTCAATCTGTCAGTTACGTCATTTATCGTTGAGATTAAAAATAAAAATTAAGTGATTAAACTTTCGTACTGGTTTGTATTTCTTAAAGAAATATACAGACGGTTTACAAAGTAAAAGTGTAGATAAAAATAAATGTTGTAGGACTCGACTCAAAAAATAAGGAATACACTTTACATTTGAAAACAATCTTATTACGTATTTCCTATCTAGACGTGTTTACGAATATTAGAATTTATAGCGAGCTGTGTAAAATGAATGTTTTGTTTTCTTTATCGGTGTAGAGAATTTTGGCCTGTCAAAAATAACAGCGTCAGTATGTCTCTGTCTAAGCTCTATTGACTTTCGTAAACTTTCATTCAGAAAACTTGACCACGACATAACCCAAACACTTCATGGACCTGTCAGACTTCAGAAATTCAAGAACTTCAGTAATCAGCCGCGGTATACTAATGTGATTGTCGTTTGGAACACTGGAAACTGCCATAAATTGCTGTTGGAAAGTCTGCCGTTTATGGCACTTGGTGAACTGCGAAAGGCGAGTTCGAAACGACTCCGCAAACAAGCACGTCGCATCTTTCTTCAATACCTTTTCTGCTCGAGGCATTAAACATTTTATAGACTTCAAAGCGATCCCTTATCTACTATTCGAGCGATCACTAATTATTTTCAATAGTGGTATGTTCTCAATACATAATTGAGTTTCAAAACTATTGCACGGTTAATTGTTTCCGAGAAACTCAAAAGTAGAGGCAGGTAACCCTAACTTCGAAAACATTTTCATTCTTCCTATATTTCTGTTATTTATTAAAAAATATTCTGTAGTCTGCATATAGACGGTGAAAGAACCAATTGTGAGGTGTAGAAGAAATGTAACTAAGCTGTTTAACGAAGAGCTTCCACTTATCGGAGTATTAAAGACTTATGTACTGATCCCGGATAATCATGATTATATTTTCTGATAAATGTCTCTTTTCGTCGATTGATTAGCACGTCCGTCGTTCTTGTTCAATAATTATCCACTGAAAGTTGCTTCTGAACCAGTTCGAAACTCCGTCGACATTTCTATCAGAGTTTACATTCGAATACGTAACGTCAAAGTTGCAGCAGCTTTGATAAAGTTTATCCAACCGCTGGACAGAGAACGCTACCTACGAGGAACCATGCAACTGGGTTCAAATTGCAGCTGACAACTGTGGACCGTCGAAAGGTTACACGGTAATTGCTTCACGTGACACGTTATCGATTCACGAGGTATCATGGACAACGAAGCCATGATATGGATAACTATTCTCGTTTATCTTACAATGACAGGAAGTAATGTCGGTTGCCGAGTATCCAATTTGCACCGTTTGGCAAGAAAATAGAAATCATCGAGAGTCTTAATTATTAATGCATGTTCTCACGAAAGTTTAAAATTCATTGCAAGTTTCTTTTAATGTGGATTATGTAATTCCCTGTAAAATTCGCAATTTAGAAGTATTTCAGAACTATGGAGAGTTGCTTCGAAACGAAGTTACTTCGACTGGTTCGTAGTTGGTACATCATTATCTGCAAATCAAATTGAGATTAGGTTTCACAAGAGCATTTTGAACCGTACCTTGCTTATCACGTACATATATACATACATGAACGAATTCTGATTATTTTTATCTGCGTATACTTTATGAAAATTTGGCTTTTCAGAATACACATTGTATGGAAAAAGGAAATTTCAATTCTTTCGCGTAACTAACCCACTAATAATAAAGTAGGGTCAAAATACTTACACATGGTAACACATGATTGAGATTATTCACAGCAATAACATATTTTAGCATACTTTTATATTCATTCGGTTGCTTACAGATCCATATTAACTCACTCCAGTGCTAATGTATATGTAGTTAAATATTTAGGTAGGCAAAACTTCTATTTCGTGTTCTACTTCTATTCGTTCGGTTGAAATAACATCCATCAAACATTGCACGTATAAGAAATATATCGCCAGCTAAACCTAAAATTCTTATAACTAATATTATGCGACAATTAAGTTCAATTGGCTTTAAACTTACCGTTCTTCAAACTCAATTGCCGTTAATATGGTCTAATCAAACGTCTGAAGAGATTAAGGTAACAATATCCTGTAATTTCTTCGGCTTTGACAAAGAAATTTTCTCAAAAGTGAAGTACAAGTTCTCTGCAGTTTTGCTCGTCCAGAGGCCGCAATAAAGATAAAATAAAAATCTATGATGGAGCACAGGACTTAGATACATGAAGAAAGTTCTCTGTCAATGTCGCGGCACTGTGCATTCAGTCCAACCGAGGCTATCATTTGATCAAGATTAATGACAATAACCAGGAGCCAAGTAATTTTAGCCATCGAGTTAGGTTGATGTTCGCATTGGCCTTGTTTTGCTTACAGTACATTTATTCAACATTAGTGATACACAATTTAACTTCGTCCTTTCTCGCTTCGCTCCTCTAACCCTTTCTCGTGTGCATGACGCTTTTCGAACTTACTCCCATCAGCTCCGACACCCCGATTTCTCTACTTTTACGTGATTTATAACAATACCATCATCAGCAGGAAGTTATGACGTTAAGTAGAGAGACAACAATGCCTCTCGACTGGCATGTTCGATAGATAATGTCCTTCAGTGTTTAACTTCCAAGGAAAACTGAGAAATAAGCTTTGTATCGACTAGAATTGACGACGAGAAGGATCGTTTTGAAAACTTTTACCATCGAGAATTTCTAACTATCATTGCAAAACTTTTATTTCAATGAAATTTATTATCACTGTTAAGCCTACTCCGAACAACGTGAATTTACAATTCTAGGTACGAAATGGCAACGATAATGTTTAGTTCTTAATATTTTAAGCGAAAAAATAAAATAAGCAATACTATAAAAGTGGTTGCAAAGTGAGTATGAAAAATAGTTCTTCCGGATTGGAGATGGTTCAAAGTGCACGAAATGAAACGTCGTTGTTAAAAATAGCTTCTTAAAAACTGATAACTTGTTTTTACTTTATTATACTAAGAATGAAAATACTTTTTAAAAATTTATTATACTCGCCTCTATCGAGTAATACATTGAAAATGATAAGCGTACAAAAATGCAGTTGTGCTGCGACAACACTTTTATCGAAGTTTCGATAAAGAAAACCAAAGATTTACTTTGGTAAAACGGCCGATGCAATTTGTAAATTTTACGGTAAAGTATGGTTTTTGAGAAAAACGTAAAGAAAACATCAGTAAAAGAGCTGAAGTATGCACTTTCATAATTCTCTTATTTTATTTATTTTTAATCGTTGACGAGAGTTCCATAATTGGTTCTCTTTCTCAATTTGTTCATTTTAAAAAATTCAATACGAGTTAATGACGAACGGTATTTTCTATGCACCATTGTGTCCCTTGCTTCGCGGAACAATACCACCGTGAAACGTTATATTGACAACGGTGAGTTTAATTATAGAAATTAAACTTTTTATTTAACAAACTGTTCCTTGCGGTTATCCTGGAGCAAACATTGGCGTTGAATTTTACAAATTTTGTGAAGCTGATTATTTATACAACAATGCAATTTCAGTGCATTTGCAAACATAAATTATATTTATCGAAACAATAACAGATAAGTATATGGATATTACAATCATACATAAATACATACATACCTTTGTGTGTGTATATTCGGGTGATAATCAAATTGTTCAAATTGTCCATAGATTAACATACTCACTATGTGAACGATTTGAGACAAGTTGTTAGTTACAACACACGTAGTTTTAAACACCACCGATATCGATAATTAAAATACTCGCTCGATATTAAATTAAAGGATGAGGGTCCAGAGTAAGTGTGTCCACGATGATCAATCCTGGACTTTACAATCCTAGGAAAAAAATTGCGACAAAAAGTATAACAAGTTCTTCCAAAGAAATGAACAGACATATAATAGATGAAGGATGGCTGCAATTCTTTAAAGAGAAATTGAAAGTCTGGAAATTGCCTATTACGCGAAGTGTTAAACTGTCTAACGAAATGGAAAGTGTCATTTAAAACCGAACGATGTTTTGAAAGTACCGAAGACAACGGAAGTTTCTCGTTAAACGTTACAGAGGTTTTTAATGTCGCGTAAAAAGATTATGTATCTGCAAAAGTATACGAAAGTGGATAACAATAATTAACACTGTAATAACTTGGCGCCAAAATTGTAGCCTTTATCAATTTCTTCGTCTCAGCTGTGTTTCAAGATGTTTAAAATATTCTTGCAAAATTTGTGGTAACTTTGAAACTCGTTACTATGTTCAATTTTAAATACATTATAATTTTCTGAAGATGCATTAATCCCGGTACATAAATAAGGAGTAAGTAATTATTTCAAGCAACGAGAGTCAGAAATTTGTATTATAACCAAGTGCATTATGCGTTACATTGCAGTCGTGTCAAAATGCCACCGCGTCCGACGTGTCCAATTATCTTTCTAATTCACACGAACGGTAGACGTCATTGTGTAGATTTTTTCAATGGTACAGGACTTCTCAAAGGAGTAGTCGTTTCCATATTTATTGATTCGAGGAGGAACGAACAACATTGTGCTAAAATCAGTGGAGACATGGACTGTCAGGATAGTGGTTTCTCTGGCGTTAAAGTGACGCTTGCTGCACATGTTCTGCCAGATAAGGGACAGTGTATTGCCTCATTGCTGAAAAGTCACGTTATATCCACGCCATAACGGTTCACGCGTCTCTTTTTTCAGACACAAACATGACGCCAAGATACCACCAGGAATTTCATCATGTGTGAATTTCGCTTATATAAATCCACGTATTGCGGTACACCGCGTCATTTTGACGCGGTTACAAAGTGAGGCGTGTCGCTCTTCAGCACTGGGATTTAGAGAATATTTCGAACACGAATACGTCTTTCTGATGCGACCGTTTTCGCAACAAACGGCCAACAAACTGTACCCCGGCCTCCGACAATGTTCATCTGCTGTAAACTTTTCAGTTGGCCTTAACAAGTATCACGACGGAACGTTACAACTTTTTTGCATATTCGACGACTCGTGTTGAGCAAATTGTTGCTCTGTCCTGTAACGATTCTAGACGATAATAGAAATACGCAGGGTAGAGTTTAAAGTTTGCCATAGTCGTAATAATTAACTCGAATTGTGGATCGCTAATTGTTGAAATAGTTGGAAACACAAGGGACTAACCGTGAGGTGCAACAGGTACAATATGAAGGATGTTGAGTACGGAGACATGTCACTTTGAAGGACCAGAATGTTGATTATGGAGACAATTGATAAATTGTCCACGTCTTTTCTTTAATCATTACACCGAAAGATGTGCCCTCTCCGCTATACTTTTAATAACAACACGACACATTCCCGACGAAACTAAAACTTGTTCACCGTTTTCACCATCACAAGACAATAATAAATGTTAAAGTTTACGCAGAGCAGAATCACACTTCGAGCGAATTAGAGCTGATTTAGGCATTACTATACACGTGGTCATTAGTTGTCCAGAAAGCTCAAATGTTCTTGTTTTTGGACAAGGGATCAGTCGAGAGGATCTTTGAGGTCCTTGTCTGTTGGTTGGCTTCGCGATTCAAGGAACGAAAATCGATCGTAATTGATCACGACTAGTATTTTTACAGATTTAACAATTCCTCGACGATTCGTGATTCAAGGACGAGAATCTTTATGCCTTCAAGGACCAAAAATCTTTCAACCCTTTGCACTCGAAGCTTTTCTGCTACCAGAAACTAGCACCTCGATGAAATCCTTCAAATCGTGTAATTAATTTAAAACGGAGCACTTTCACTTCAACACTTCATATACATATGTTTACATCTTACAAGAAAGGAGTAATTGAATTTTAATTTCAATTCCAAACCACGATGGTTTTCCGAATTGGAGAAAGTACACCGAATTAAGTGACGATCGAGTGGAAAGGGTTAATATATCATAAACGGAATAATTATCTAGAATCATGGTTTAGAGAATTCCAAGTTCAAATAAATAATAATTAAAACACTGAGGCGCAGTAGTTTGAACGCGTAGGAGACCATTCTATAATTTACCGAGGACCCGGAATCATTCTTCAATATGCTGCAGAGAGAATAATTATCTAGAACAGTGAATCGCTCATGGTTCACGGAATTCCAATAGTCTATACGAATGATCGTGCCACACCTTATTGAGAACCAAAAGTGATCCTCCAATTCGATAGAATCATTCACGGAATTCTACATTCAAGTAGCTAACACTGAGGTGGAATGGTTTCAATACAAAAGGGTAGGTGCTACAACTCATCGAGGATCAAGTATCATTCTTCAATTTATCGCATACAGAATCTGTCTATCTAGGACAACGAATCAATGCATCGTTCAGGGAATCCCCGATTCGAATAATTGACACTGAAATGCAATAGTCGCGATACGAATGATCGTTCCACAGTTTGTTGAAAATCGATTCGATATTGTCGAAATAATTACCCCGAGTTATAAAATACACGTCATTCGAGGAATCCTGAATTCGAGTAACGCGTACCGAGCTGCATATCGAGGTGCAATAGTTTTAATACGAAGGACTACATATGTCACAACTTTGGGAGAACCAAAAGCTATTTTACAGTGTGTTCTTGTTGAGGAAAGTTGTACGAATACAAGCTGCGAAGCATTCTGTTTCCCCGGAGCTTTCACAGCGTCATCAAAGTTAGCTACTCGATTCCTCCAGATGCGGGCTTCAGACGGGGGAGTTAAAAGCTGTTTGCTGCTGGAGCAATCGAGAACTCGGACAGACCAATGAGTCCCGTGTGCCGGTCTAATTATCGCGCCAATAATTCAACTGTTACGAAACTTCTCTGCCAACGTTACGCTATACAGGAGGGTGAATTATAAAATGATTTGTTCCCGTGCTCAGTACGGAAAAGTCTGGTCGAGTTGTATCAGTGTTCTCGCCTCTACGATTCGTTTCAATTAGCCTGACGTGGGCACAACACAAATTGGAAGAAAGGGGTTGAAGAACGGGGTCGTGTGAACGAAGGTAACCAGGATAAGCCAGGTAAGTTTGTATCTTCTAAATACGTCTAAAGTCGACTAGGAGAGTGTTCTGGTTTTTGGTCATGCTTCTTTTGTATAAATTAGTCGGATCAGTTTGAAGAATTCGTGTAACGTCAATTTCTATATGTCTAAGTTGTTAATGATATTGGTTTCGAAAAAGTTGTTTCAGTTTTGGAATAAATGTTACTATTAATTAGATTCATACTCGCAACAGCCTTGGCGTTACGAGGCGCTTATTATCAACGTGTTTACTATAACTATAAGGCAGTGTAATAGGATTGGATGTCTGAAATCGATTCACCTAAGCCGTGCCCGGAAATAATCGTGAGGGAGCCCTTTGAACTTGAATTCCTAGACGATTTCCTAACTTCTGCCGGCTCGTCTAAGTTTCTATCTCATTTACCACGAATCCAGGATAGTTCAATACCACAGATGTATAGGTACTCGAGATCTGAACTCTGGGGAACCCCGACTCGATCCGTGTACCTCGTATGTTTTCAATATTCCCTAATATACTTCGTACATATTCGGCTCTATTAATAATTAGATTACGAGCAAACTTCTTCGAGAATAAATAATTAACACTTTAAATACATAAATGTAAATCGTATTTAGATCATCGTAGTTAAAACGTGTGAGTATAAAAAGTCCAGGGTTGAATTTAACCAAGGAACGACTACTCTGAATTTAATTATGGAAATGATGAGTAAAGTAAAACACAATCGATCAACTGTTTAAAAAATAGTCTCTGTATTAGAAAAATAGATTTATTTGTAAATTTAAAAGAAAAAATGTACAATTTGTTAATACAAAAACCAAGACGAGTTTAGAATTTTGTTACTTCACTTATATATTGAATCAGGTTAAAATTGTTTATAATACGTTATTGCGAGAACAAAATCAAGTTAATGTAACCAATGATTTCTTAAAATGGTCTGTGTCGATAGTAAACAATTGATAGACAAATGTCGTGGTACAGCAACAAATCCACAATTGAAATCACTAATTTCGTCGATCATAATATTCTTGCGAGGATTGCTATTAAATCCCAGGCTTTGAAGTTTTTAGCGACTTTTGTCGCTTGTAAATGAATGAAATAATAATGGACTCTCGTGGGGTCCATACTTGACAAGAGATATCTTAAAGTGCAGGATTAGCAAAGAGAAACTTCGAGGCGAAATTTTATAAAGACTAACAGAAGATTAAAAGTAATTATGAACTAACGTTCTACTGGATCAAGAAACCTAAGAATCAAACATAACCATCAGCAAAAGTTTCTGGCAGAACTTTAGCATTATTGAGCGGTCCACGTTAAAAGTACATATTGGTGAAAGCATCGAGGTAAAACTTCAAATAGACTTAAATCAATGAACTAAAGTTTGCCTATTTGTTTGGTAATAAGTGACACCTGTGTTTGTTACATACTCCATATGCTACATGTTTTAAAGCTTTCTGCGAAAGTTGAATACCACGGAAATCGATTTATATAAATACGATGTACTGTATAAAGAAAGAAAGATCACTTCCAGATAAATAAAAATGTAGTACTATGAGTAAAAATTTTATTCAACATCCAATGTGATATACATGATGTATATGATATGACATATAATATAATATTTAAAAACGTTATTTAATACATACAAAATATGTATAATTACATAAATGTAGGCAGAACCGTGCAACTCGAGGACTCACAGTATTCATTCTATGGCAAGCTAATACAATTAAATTATAGAAGACGAATTCAAACTCTTCATGCTGAATGTTTCTACAAACATTGATGAACATTCAACATTAAAGACGTTTTATTTAAAAAACTCTCAAAGTCAAAACAAGCTTTCAAATGTATGTTCATGCTTTCGTAGGTCAGACTACCTTAGTGTTCCATGGTTTTTAGTTTCCTCGCTTTATTCGTATTCCTGTTCCCTTTTGTTTTGTATTTCGTTGCTTGGTTTGGAATTCTCTCTTCCAGTTGACGTGCTACATCCTTTTAAGGTTTAAAAACAATTTCTAGAATTTTTGTTTTCTATCTTTCTTATAATGTTCGAAATTCAAAAGTAATCGAACGATAATACACACTCGATTGCAAAATGTTCAGATACCGAAATGTTTGATCCGTTGGGATTATGTACATACTTAGAACAATGCTTGTTTTAGCAGTTTTACACAGCCCTGTTGACCTCTCTCTGTAGCATACTGGTTAACGCTCCAAAAAAGGTGAAAGCAAAGAATCATTCGGGCAAACATAACCGAAAAATTCTAATGAAATTACTGTACCTCTGCTAAAAGTTCGCAAAAGTTCTCTAACATCAGAAAAGCAGTGAATCTTTGTCAATTTCGAAGACAACTACCATTCATCTAACTTCTTTCGATAAACTTTCAACGTAACGACTTTCGATTTAATTTTACGAGGTCCAACGTTCTTGGAAATTAATCTATCGGCCACAAGATGTGTTCATACAAGGTTTGTATTAACGTATTTATTTTTTTAATTAAAAACGAAGTTTCAACAACCCTCACCATCGATTATTTTACCGTGAAGGCTAACGTGATAGAGTAAAAGCGATATATGTAATTTCGTTTAGAATGTAATTTGTTAGTATGACCAAACAGACATCTACATGACTTCACGGACTTGGAAATAATTTAACACGAGACTTCATTCTTCTCAGACAGCATCCCTTATCTCATATTCTAAAGTTCATCGTTCCACTTCACCTAGAAATCGAGTTTCTGCAGCTGTCACGCCAATTAAGGAATCAATATCGATAGCGCAAACAATCAAATTGTCCCAACATTTCGACAGCTTGCTCGACAGCTTCTCTCTTTTCCAATCTATCCTACTCGAGCCATTTAACTCGTGTCCACGTTGCAAATTTTCCTATGCATAACTGCAGTCAATTTCGTCTCAACCTGCAAGTACAGGGTTGCTTGAGAAGCTAAATAGATTCTCTGCACAATTTCTAATCCAGTTCACTAATTCTGACAATTACGTCAGGATCTGGTCGAGCGATCAACGCATAGAATAAATCGAGGAATTTCTTTCTCAAAAGAGAATTCTCTCGAAACTGTCTTCTATCCTTCTTCCTCGTAATCTCAGCTTCGCAGCAACGACCTCTGACGTTTGACGTTATTATTTCGTAAAACTCTGATTCTTTCTCGTTACCAGCTAGAAAATGATATGCCAAAGCCGTGCAAACACCGCATAGAGCTGTGTATTTGTATTGCACTGATTCGCGGTAACGAAACAACTGCGTCACGCTAAATCAGGGATTGGTTCAAAGTTCATGTTTCAATTCGTTCGATTGCATTTTAATACCTGCGGGCGCCATTAAGTTTCTATTGCGTTTAACGCGAGCATCGGGGTTGGCGAACAATGCGGTTTACAGCTAATGGAAAACTGAACCCAGGAGAGCCTCGTTGCAATCAAAAGTCCAAGCCGGTGTTACGAGCTTTTTGTCCGCATTGCTACCGCTGTTTGTTTTGCGCGTTTCGCGGCTCGCAGTTTTTATTCTACTCGGTCGTGCTGCTAAATCTACGAAGATTATCGTTCAATTTCACCGACGGTAGAAACTTTTCGACGTTTTTTCCCGATCTCTACACTTTCCCGCCTCGTTCGCAGCCATTGTTTTTGTTTTTCCAGTTTTCCGTTGGTTCGTTACTTTATTAACAACGATACTACATACGACCGACCTGGACACCGCCAAGGAATATCAAACCTTAAAGCTTTTTGTAGCTTTTCTATTATTTGTATTTTTTCATCGTTTTTGGCACGATGAGAGCTGAAGCGATTGAAATGTTACTTTCGAAAATTAATGAGTCATATTAAAGGATTCATTGGACTGTACTGTAAATGCAATTGTGTTGTTTCTTCCTTCTTGGGATAGTAATAATAATGGTATAATCATTTGAAGAAAGATATCGAACTATCGATACGTATATTTGAGGTTAAATGCAGAAACAGTGATTCGAGAAATATTTATCTCTCGTGTAAAGCACTACAAACTTTGTGCAGTAGAAACGTTAAATAAATGAAATGAAATGAAATAAAATTAAGAATTATACCTATACATTACGCGATTAATTTGAAAATAATTTCACCAACTTTTATCTACCATTTCGTTAACTTTTACTCTCCTTATTTGAAACTCGACGTCTAAGTAATTTATTCACGTGTCGTTGAATTCGGGAAAAAATACACGATACTAAAATACTTTGTTGCAGCAGCGAAAAGAGTTCTGCGACATCCACAAGTAAGTGAGGAAAATTCCCGGTTGCAAAACTCGTACAAAATCGTCAAATGCATTCAATCAATCCCCCTGTTCGTTTCACGGTTGACAAGTAAAACTGGTTCTTTGTTCAAAGCCGCCTGCGTTAGCGGGAATGAAATTTGTTTTGCTGAAATCGACAAATAAACAGTGATGGGTTGAGTGTTCGATGCAGTAGGAAAGTGTGTGACGTTCGAGATATCGTATTGGAAATGTTGCATACTATAAATTCTCTGTTAAACTTAAATTAGTTCGTGAGCTCTCGCGCGTTGCATTCCCATTACATTCTCATTCGTCTAGCACGCTAAGTTATTAGCAACGCTTCATCTAAAATAAATAATTAAACCACGATTCAATATCGGTTGCAATACTCTACTCGACGAAATACCGAGACTTCAACAATTTTTATAAATTTATAAAATATTAGAAAAACATTTGACGTATTTCTGGTGCATTAGTCGGTCACACATTCCATCGAAATTCGAACGAAATTCTTAAATTTCTGTCTGGTACGGTATTATACAATTATTACTTTTATTTCTCAAGTGAGACGTTACATTTTGGTTAACGTTTCACTTTAAACGAGTTTGTTAAATACTAATAACCGAAATTCCCATTATGCAGGTATTAATGTATAATTTTAATTATATTTAATTAATGTACCCCCCGCTATTACAAAATTATAGAAATTCCTTCTTTTCTCCCTCTCCAATCTAATGTGCTTCTTTAATTCCAGATATTCAATTAAGCGAATTTAGCACATCTGAGTACCTTCTCGCTGGCATCTCTCTGTATAGTTCAACAAGTTAACCCATTTACATCCAGAAGTGAAATTCATTGAGTTACCTATATCGCTGCGTTCAGAATAATCCAAATATACCTGGGATTATCTATGCCAT
The DNA here is from genome assembly GCF_051014685.1 of Ptiloglossa arizonensis. NCBI lineage: Eukaryota > Metazoa > Arthropoda > Insecta > Hymenoptera > Colletidae > Ptiloglossa > Ptiloglossa arizonensis. The sequence goes on along the minus strand of NC_135054.1, from coordinate 7,705,748 downwards.
CGACACTCGGTCGACAGTCGATTCGAATCATTGACGACATTACTTTTTTCAAATTACCACACTATTTTCTAATCGTTCCGTATTGGCTAGTAAAAGTGGATTACTATGCTCTACGTGCTATGGAATATTCCACTTCCGAATGCAAATGAATTAAATAATATTCTCAGACTCAATTCGACGTCGACCCTTATCATTCTTTCATAATCTCGTTTCTTTTAACACGTCGAGTGTCGCATCAATTTCACGTGACTTTGCATTCAGGTCGCGTAGGTCAACAATGCGCTCACATTGTTGCATTTATTATACATGTTTATAAGACATGATCTACACATCCATGAGACTACAGAAATAATTATACCGAAAAAGAAGTTCACCGATAGCTCAGGCTATAACGAATTCATTACAGATAATACGATACATATTATATTATGAGATGCACAGGAAGTTCGGTAATTGATGGTACAAGTGGTAACATGATCATTCTACGCGAAAGAATATATCGAAAATATGGAATAAAATTTTATTCATCAGAGGCATGGTTTTCGAGAAAATCGTTTTTAAAAATTCCAGTAATTCTTTAAACTGTCTGTCCATTACTCGCTTCTTCTACTTGCATTGATATTTGTAAGTATCAATTGGTTCTATCTAGTCAAAAGACGGTACGTTTAACGGAAAGTACACAAAATCTATTTAATAAGTAAATTAAATTAATATTCAAGAACACCAATGCAAATCGAAATAACGAGTAACAATTTTATTAACCAAGTCGTATATATTCGCACGAGTATTCGAATGTTCAGATTGGAGAAAATTCGATATCTTTTTGTTCCTTCTTCCGTTCTCTTAATCGGTGAAATTAACGAATGATTTTGTCGCTATACGACACCAGTTGAGAGACAGCCTTGTACAAAACTATCGAAACAACCTGAGCTAAAAGTAGAACACGTATCGTCGATCTCTGACACGGCACTCAACGCGTTAAACAACATCGAATATTGGTACGTAAGCTAAATACTTAAAAATTGTCTCATCGTTAGATCTCATCCTCTTCGTTCGTTACTCGACGCTCAGGTCGCTACCTCAAGGATTTCGTTGAACTTGTCGAGTCACACGTAGCAGCGCTGTGCAGTCATCTGCCCCAAAACCTTTCGAATCAGCCTCAATTATCTCAAACAGATTCGTGGTACTCGTCGATGCTCAGAAAATTGAACGTTCAATTTTCCATGAAAGCTGCGGGCTCAAAGGGATAGGAAAATCACGGTGTGCGGTCATTTGGCTTCTCAAAGGGAAAGGGCTCACGAATGTGACCGGAAGTGGGGTTGATTCCAGGAGGAAGAGTGGGCTGGAGGTGCAAGCACGTAGGGAACGAGCGCGCGTACCACGTTAATTGGCGAATCACGAGCAAATGAAATTGTCGTGAGCGTTTGATGTAATTAGGCTGGGTCCTGCTGATGCGCCTGCGGCCCGCAGAACCATAATTAAAGGGCAGACTCGAATTAGCCGCGAGTCTCCCCGTTTCGAACCATCCTAAATCCCCCCTTCAACGACATTGCGTTCGATTTTCAACCGTTGCGAATTTTGGCCTACCCTCCTCGCCCCCCTCGCCCTCTCAGCCACCTGGCATTTTAATTAAGACCAACCCTGATCGGATTATCTGCTAACGATAACGCTAGAGACCAAGCAGTTCGTGTGTTGCCGCTGTTTGAGGAACGATGAATGCACGATTTAAAAAAAAAAAAAATTAGAATTAAAGTTCTCGATTATATGTAACAAACCCGTCGTTTCTCGTTTCAATTATACGCGCTTCCTGAAAGGAGCACGTCGAACGAATGTTTTTTCATATTTTAAATCTCATATTTTCGAAAATATGGGAGCGATCTGAAGTTTTTTAACACTAGAACCACCGACGATGAAGGTATTACTATTTATGTCAAAGTAGATATCTATTTTCGAAGTTAAGTGGGGAAAGGGCAAATTAATTTACGAGTATTATTAGTTGTCTATTTTGATAATTATCCATGAATATTTTAGACAATGACACCGTTAATAATCGAGTAATTTTAAAAAGAAATTTGAAACAAACTACTTTGGTAGTTGTAGTGTTAAACGACACGGTACTGTAACCGATAAAATTGGCCATTGAATCTATCTTTCTCCTAAAGACCGTAATTCCAATTTCAATTTTTACAGAGCCCGGTCAAATTATACAGACCTCATTTCAATTCGTTAAAATAATATAAAACGTTGGAATTAATCCACGATCGAAGCGTTCGCGAATCAGATTCCTGGAAATGTAATTAAGATCTCGTATTTTAATTCAACGCAGAATTGCCGCCTGTGCGAACCTTTGGCTTAAAATCGGGAGAAGAATTAATAGAATATAACCCCCCCCCTCCCTCCCTCACCCCCTTCCTCCTTTTGGATCGTTCCAAGGCAACGGTACCACCGTTTCGTCCGAAACCAGCACCGATAGCGATCCAGCGATAAAAACAATTGAAAGCATAAATCTCGAGCGAACGGTGTTCTCAGTTTCATTCAACGCGCGCCACTTCTCCGTTATTTATGTAAATGCGGCCCGCGGAATTTCCATTTTAATCGATGGCACAGCGTGTCCCCGGCAAAAATTTACCGCCCTGAATCGCCATCTAATCGTCGACAAAATATCCCCGCAATTGGCCGCTATCGGATTATCCGCGAGCCATAAATTCGACCCGAGAAAAAATCGTTGCTCCCGTTAAGCGAAACGCGCGAAACCCTCCTCCCGTTCGTCGTGGCACGAAATGAAAAAAAAAAAAAAAAGAAGAAAAAAAATTAAAAAAAAGAACGTGTCACCAAACTGGCCCGATCTGCTTCCACTCTGCAATCAAGGGGTTTAACCGTCCTTCCTCCACCCTACTCCATCCTTGCCATTTGTTTGTAATCCAGACCCCCTCCTAGTGTACACGATGAGAACTTGCTTGAAATCCGAGCAAGAACTTCCGGTCGCACGTGTCACCGTCACCAACGCGCCACGCTTTCTGATATTTCGTCGGACTGTTTCGCAACGACCGAAACTTTCGAGACATCGCCGCCCGATTACATCGTGGCCAAGGAACCGTGAGTTTTACGTTCAATTTGATGCATTTTTATCGTGTCGATTTTTAATTCAAGAGCCACGTTTCGTACGGGACGAGACAGATCCACCGCGACGTGGATGAATATTTCAGCTTTCGACGAAACGTGTTGTCGAGGCGTTAAATTAGTTACGTAGGAATTATTATATCGACTACACGAAAGTGCGTATATATTTCTTTCGCTTAAATATGTTTATCATTTCTATTCCAATCCACTCGCAAAATGAAAAACTGCCCCAGGGTGCTGTGCCATTTGCTTCGAGTACGTACTACGGTGAGTGATATTTTTCTCTTAAAGTCGTCTCTGAGATTAGGGACACGGAGATCTAAGAGCCTTTTTACTGGTATATGTTATGGGATACCACTTGACATAGATCGGTTAGTTTTTAATTAAATCCAAAGTAGTTAAATATTTTATTCAATCGCGGAGGAAAGAAAAGGGAATGTGATATTTACTCGTAATTTGAGAAAGAACAAATTGGGTGTTTGTTGAATTGGTGTGTGCTTACTTATATTACAGATATATGATTAAACAGGACGGTATATTTTCATTTATTGTGCTGACAGATGAACAAATTCCACCTGGTGATTTCTAAAAGTTTCGTTTAACTATAATTCGATATATTTTCGTACACGACGATCATTACGACCGGTAATGAATCGTAATATATTACCATGTATTTTCGTTAATAGTTTCATTCAGAAAAGCTACTCGGAGCGATGACCAGCCATTTTAATAGATTTCTCGAGGCGAGAAGCTGTCTGTATGATGAAACGCTTGAACTATCCTGTCGAGCGTGCATTGAGAAGAGCAATTTCTCCCAGGGTATCTTCTTGCGTATGACGCATATGCTTTCACAGCATGTTGCTTCGCTTTATAACACAGAATCATTTTTTGTTCTGTTTGTACAGTGAACAACTTGGAAGTCAAAAAACTGTAGCCCAAAAACTCATAAGTTTAGCGATATGAATGCAATGTCAAATATTAGCATTGGTATTGATATTATTTAGAAATAGAAAACGATAAAAAGAAGGTGGTTGTTACTTCGACTCTCCAAGCTGAAATTTTCGTGTTCAAAGTCGTCCAAAGGTGAACGTATCATTCATGATTAAATTCCTTTTTCTATCAAACTCTGAAAAACGCTGTAAGACAAATGTACCCCGTTAAAATAAATACTAATAACCTTCGAATCTCACAGAAGGCGATTTTTGAAAAGAATTTTTCTTGTCGTGATTCTTATCTCTTCGAAACGAATAATATCTTTGTGGGACACTTTTCCGCTTGTTTAAATAACAGAAATATATAAACGATCGTAAATGGAACTCTCTGTGTATGTTCACTTTAAAATACGAAATAAGAGATCCCAGCACGCCGATTCATTGTTATCTGTGTTGCGGCGGAGCAAGTTTCTGCCGAGACTTTATAAAATTCATGAAGGTTATTCCGCTTTTTCTGAGAAGAATTCTACGACTTGTACCAAGAACGTTCAAATGTAGATGATACGTGATAAAATGTAAATAAGTGCGAAGTAATAATGACGTCAATAACCGAGGTAAAATTCGTTCGGGGCACAATTAAGTTGATACCTAAACAACGTGGGTATTAAATTTTAATAAATAACAAAGTTCGACCTCCCTGGGGGATGGCGCAAGGAAACTGAGATTTATAACACACGATATTACGCAACGCGTTGTTGGTACAATTTATATCTTGATTTATCTCTTCAACATACTTCACGCGTAAATGTGTTCGATCGTCCGCATTGCGTAACGTTGACTTGCGTAATCGTTTCGCCATGTATTATGGTTTATCCCCGTGAAAATTCAGTGTATTTTGTTGGCTTAAAGGCCAACGGCCAAGCTTTACTCGTAAAGCTGGCTTCGTGTTTAAAATTTTATGAAGTCATAAAGAAGCAATAGACCCAAAAATATCCAGTATCGCAGTTCCGGGGGACATTTTTAACAAATCGTTTCGTGCAAATTAATCTATTCTTGAACTTCGACTTCGAAGCAAATTGCAAAAGTAACGAAAAGAAGATACAGAGAAGCTGTAATCTAGAAAGACATCCAGCATTCTAATTTGAAAGAATATTTTTAAAAAGTGCTTCGCAAGAATTAATCTATTCTTGAAATACAACGTAGCGATTAATCCATTGTTAAACCCTAACTTCACGAAAGAAGGAACAAAAGGAAAATATAAAGATGCTATATTCTCAAAAGTATTCAGCATTCCAGTTTGGTAGAACATTTTTAAAAAATCACTTTGTACAGTTTAATCTACTCGTGAGTGGAAAATAATAGAAGATAGAGAAATGGAATCAGATTAATTCAAATGGAAAAATAGTAGAAGGAAGATGCATTGATTGGGAATTTTCGTACTGCTTTTAATTATACTAGTAACGAATAAAATTAATTGAAACGTATTTGTGTTGATACGAATCGATCGAACAACAAGTTTCTTCGATCACACATGTTTGCTGTAATACGTCCATGTATGTACGCCTATAGTTCTGTTAACAAAACTGAATGGCAAATCAAAAGGTATTGCCCCTTTCTTTCACTGGTTACACACAGGCTATCAAAAATATAAAAAAACAAAAATCAAATATCAGAGTCATGTTTTCTGAAAACTTATTTTCCACTCCTGGGAATATTTGGATGCATTCGAACACTCGACAATAACAGGAATAAATGTTATTTTCCTTTAATGTAACAAAACAAGCATTGTTTAAATTTAGCTTACTTAAACATTTTAATCGTTATAAATGTCGGTCTTTTTCAGTAATTCATATCATTCTTATACTGTGTAACGTAAAAAACGTAATACAAAGATAAGTAAAGATTATAAAAAAATATTAGTAAAATTACATTGTGAGAGAGAACATGATCAAAAGTATACGCAGCATTCGGTCCTCTTCAGTAGTTCGTGTAATTTTTCTCCTATTTAATGTTTTGTATATTTTCAACAATTTCTTCTCCGACAGTATAATTTTATTCATATTGTTTTACAACCTTCAATTACCCTTATTACGTTCTTTATGTCACACAAGATAAAAATTCAACGAAATACATTAATTATTTCTTCTCTCCAAATATAATTCGATTAATATTATATTTTATGAGAAACCATTCAATTATCGAAAAGGACTGAAACTTTTAAATAAAATGTATTTAAACAGTGTCCCTTCTACTACGTTCGAAATCATTTTGTCGATTTTTCTCGTTAATTTCGAGCGAGTCGCGCGCTTCTTTCACGCAGAACAACTCACGAAACTCGATGATACGTTCGAGTGTTTCCTTTCTGAAGCACATTGTAAATAATTTACAATGTTGCGGTGCATTTTCATCCATCCGTGTAAGATTTCAATGATTCGTTGAAAAGTTTCGAAAGAGATCGTGCGAATTGTTTGCGCTGCAACTAATACAAGTGCGCTCGACTGAAATTGTCACTTGACGCCGGGAGGAAAATTAATTATGGTAGCGGAAATGTTTACAGACAGGCGCACCTTGACCTGGCTTCTGATGATTTTCAAACTTGGCAAATTATGCACGGTGTGGGGGAATAGGGGCGAAAAACCTCTCTGAGCGAATCGATAACGCGGACAAACAAGGGTACGGTGTCGAGGGCCGAAAAATCTTGTTGACAGTGGAAATGGTTCCAGGTAGTGCAAGAACGGTTGCAATAATTGATAGTATGGATGCATGCGTTCACCCGTGATGTATCTTTTATTAGAAACGGTCGCAGATTCTACAATTCATTGTCATCGGATAAACACAGTACCGTGTGTATTTTCATTCTGTTTATAATGCACACTCCATCAACAATCTGTTTAAATTTTGCTGGCTTCCAGCGTCGAATGTACCGACTCTTACGAGACAATAGACTTTGCAAACCACGACTGATTAATTTATCCCTGTTCGTTTCCGCTGAAACGAACCGTACGAGGGTGAACGTTAGAACGACTCTGGGAGTTACGGACTTGACTTTGACCATTATGTAAGTACAATAACTCTTGAATAATGGAGAGGGAATTTAATTAGAAATTTACGAGTCTTTAATTTCGTTTTATTGTCAAGCTGCGAGAAGTTTATTGTTCGCGTTCAACATGACTTGGTAGCATTAAAGCTACAGACAAAAAATTTACAAAAAATTTGTTCATACTATCGATGAATGGACAAAAATAACTGCTTGTTTGTCTACGATTGTCTCTGTTTCTATTTCTTTTTATACTTTATAACATTGTTCCGATAAATTTTAATTCTCAATTCAGCAATCTATGAACACTTACAGATCAATCTATTCAAAGAATAATTCAACATCGTATTTCTGTTTTCGTAAAATGACAATATAACTTCTTGATGTATCCATTCGATGTATCCTGCATTGTGTCCACTGTCATTCTGGAAAGTTTTGTGATATCCCCGCAAATAAGAAATCGATAGTTCTGGCGGTTCTCAATAAATTTCTCGATACGATGTGAGCGAATGTTCTTTAGCGATACGTTTCTGCCTGTCGTATGCATCATCAATAACAGCTTCGGAAGACAAAAGGTCAGAGACAGAAGGCAAACAGATTTGCGAACGTACTATATTCTTATATATAGCGATAGATACACTGTGCTTCGATATAGTCGATTGAATGCAGTCGCAACAGGTATCAATTTCACGTTTGTGTCCGCGTACTCTTGATGTATACAGTTATTTTAAATTAATGTAAGCAATCGATGGATTCATTGATAATGTTTAAATGGAACTCAGCATCCCTTCAGAATACAAAGTAAATTTATTTTAAAAGATAGTGTTGTTTTTCTAAAGTGACTTAATTTCAATAACTTCATTTTGAACATCGAAGAAAAAATTTCAAAAGTTCCATCGAACCGAAGAGTAGTACTCCTATTAAATTATTTTGAATATAATTTTTCAAACAAAATTCTTTCATTTTAACCGTAGAGTGAAAACGTAAAAATGATAAAAATGTAGAAAAAGTTAGGGCTCTGATAGATGGCGCAACAAGGGATCCTCAATTTAGCTGCCTACTACCAAGCACGGAAAAATTACAGTAACTGATGAGATTCATTTTTCCCCTTGCCGCTTATTTATACACGTTCCTCATAATGCGCTGAGTTCTGATAAATTAGTGGTACTGCTTCCTATACGCTTTGCGTAAAATGGTATTTAACGTTTTTAATATTAGTGAAAAGAAGTTGAAGTGGAACAAGTAAATATAACTTCACTATTTGTCGCCATTAATGACTTTCTTAACAACACTTTCTTAAGATAAAGGCAATACCAATTTTAATAGTACCGATAATATACTGCAACTTTTAACAATAAGGCAATAATATGCCATCAATAACAATATTAATCGATAAGAAAAATAAAGTCGTGACTTCTGATTAAGTGTGTTCTTGTAACAAATGTTGAAACGTGTTTAGAAAATATCGATACTTTGTTTTAGTTTGTAACGAGGCTGCACAATAAGAACAAAACAACAATACTACTTGTAACGGAATTTAATACGTTGACAATTAATTACTACGATAGAGAGGGAGTACGCTCAAAATTAGCAGATTGGTTTTCGAAAACAAAGTAACGGCAAATATACTATGTATAAAATAATTAACAATTTTCGTGTGATTATGTATATCTGTGCTTCGCAAACAATTGATTTTTGTAATGATTTATGTCATAGTTATATTATTTACTGTTATTGAGCTATTGTCAGAGTATCAATTACTTATAACTCAATAAATTATATCATAATACTCAAAACGTCAGTTAATACTCAAATACAAGTGTATTTCTTTTTTCTTTACTTAAAGAAACTAGTTTGTCAAAAATTATCTCCATGACAATTCTTTCCATCTTCAAAGATCGGCAAAGAAGAATGTAAATTCTCGACCATCGATACTCAAAACGTGAGTCGATACTCGAACAAAAGTGTTTTTCTTTTTTTCTTTCACTTAGAGAAACTATTTTATCAGAAGTTGTCTCGATGTCAATGCTTTCCTTCTTCAAAGATCGGCAAACAAATATGTAAATTCTCGACCATCGATACTCAAAACGTGAATCAATACTCGAACAAAAGTGTTTTTCTTTTTCTCTTTTACTTAGAGAAACTATTTTATCAGAAGTTGTCTCGATGACAATGCCTTCCTTCTTCAAAAATCGGCAAAGAAGAATGTAAATTCTCGACCATCGATACTCAAAACGTGAGTCGATACTCGAACAAAAGTGTTTTTCTTTTTTTCTTTCACTTAGAGAAACTATTTTATCAGAAGTTGTCTCGATGTCAATGCTTTCCTTCTTCAAAGATCGACAAACAAATATGTAAATTCTCGACCATCGATACTCAAAACGTGAGTCGATACTCGAGCGAAAGTGTTTTCCTTTTTCTCTTTCACTTAGAGAAACTATTTTATCAGAAGTTGTTTCGATGACAATTCTTTCCTTCTTCAAAGATCGGCAAAGAAGAATGTAAATTCTCGACCATCGATACTCAAAACGTGAGTCGATACTCGAACGAAAGTGTTTTTCTTTTACTTAGAGAAACTACTTTATCAGAAATTGTCTCCATGAGAATGCTTTCCTTCTTCAAAGATCGGCAAACAAATATGTAAATTCTCGACCATCGATACTCAAAACGTGAGTCGATACTCGAACAAAAGTTTTTTTCTTTCACTTAGAGAAACTATTTTATCAGAAGTTGTCTCGATGTCAATACTTTCCTTCTTCAAAGATCGGCAAAGAAAGATGTAAATTCTGGACTATCGATATCTCAGGAAAGGAAACGGGGGGATAGGTATACAAAACATTCCGGCACTTCACCGAACTCTTCGTTCCTCCTTAACCCACACGGACCGGCACGATCGCGTCCAACAAATTACTCTCGTCGCTCTCCATCGCCGCCGCGTCCATTAGCAGAATTCCATTCTGCGCTTTTTCAATCGGCGGCCCATTCGAACCGCGGGCAACGTCTCTCGTCCAATCTCCGTTATTCTCAGCCAACGCCAATCTGGCACCTTTCGTTCTCCATTCATTCCGTCGCTGAACGAACGCTGCCGAGAGGGGGGAGGGGGGTGAGGGTTGGCGAAGGGGGGGGGGGGCGAAGGGAATAAACGCGCGTGTCGGTGCGCTCGCTCGCAGCGTCCGCGCGCGAGTAGGTCAGAGACACGCTTCCGATGCGACGAGCCTCCAGCGAACGAACGATAACGCCACGGAGACAATGAAAGTCGTTCAACAATGGCCCCACGGGGTGGCAAGATGGCTGGCACGGGACTGTAGGCGCTGCCAGGCTACGAGATCGACTGAAAAGAGGACGCGATGGCTGGAACGGGACAAATGACGAGTCTACCCGACAGGGCTGTACACCCCGGCACCATTTAACATGTAGCTGAATAGCTATCTAGAAGAATGGCGAAAAGGTCTCTCCCGGGACTTGCCCGGGATTTCGAGATTTTCACGACTTCGCCCCGGCCTTGTCCGTTCACGGGCTTCAACCTTCCCCGCGAACCCTCTACCAGATGGACAACGCTTTTCAGAGACGCGCCTCTTGGCCAGAAAGTGGGACTTTTGTTTGACGAGGATGGATGTAGGCATTGAGGAGTGGTTGGCTCTGAAATGATACCTTGTGCTTGTCGTATGACGTCCGTTCCAAGAGTACAGGGACTGTCTTCGGTGAAACTTTGCTGCGTTACGTTTGTATTTGCGGAGGCAATCTGTAACACTTGGTACAACGATGGTTCGGTTGCGGAGACTGAGATACCTGGGTCACCTCTGACCCGTAATATGTTGACTCGAGTTCGACAAGTTTATCGAGAAGACTGGATGAGTGATCTAAGAGTAGGCCGAGACTATCGTCGAAGTCTATACCATTGGATGTCATCTAGAATTGTTTAAACGAAGTGAGAGTATGGAAGAATGACAAAGGGCGACTATTGAACTGAGTCCACAACGTGTAACAATTTCAGAGATTTTATTCAAATTTTTAGACGATACTTTGGGAAAAGAACCACATCGTTCGGTGGCGTCAGGCATATTTGTCATCCCACATTTTTTACATAAAATTATTAAATTATTCCATAGAAATGATTCTTCCTATTTCGCGTTTTCCTTCTTAAATTTAACCCGCGTTTGAAAGATCGATTCATCTGAACTGTGCTTCGTAGAGTACAAGTTGCAAGTTTTATTTCTGTTCTTCGATGAAAAGGAAAGTTCAAAGCGTACACTTTTATTTTTCAATACAATGAAAACAAACTTTACCTTATTAACGATAGAAATGCTTAATAAGTAAATTTTGCCTTGTTAACGATACAAAACGAGGATGCAAAGTTCCATCGATCGAAGTACCCGGTTTGTAATTGCCAAAAAAAGAAGTACGAAGATAGTTCGTACATAATCGATAGTTTTAGTGTTAATGAACGAATGTTCGATAATGTTCTTGCGAATTAACGCTTCGTTGGTGTTCAAAACTATAGCGACGCGAATTAATTGTTGAAAACGACGTTCATTACGAGGACGAGTTTGCGAAAATCAACGCCTGCATCTTTAAACGTTCCGCCGGGACGCTAAACTAGTCTGCACGAGTTTCTCGGGTTTTCGAGGCTCGCACAATGCTTGCTGGGTGGCTGCTAACACGCTACGCCTAAGCCTTTCGACTTCTTCCGGTCGATAAAGGATATCTTCTGCTTTCGTGGTTTGCTTTCTGGGGAACTGCATTCGATAAACTCGTATTGCTGTAACAATGCGCGCGTTATTCATCCCGCGTGGAATATTTGTGGAATTCAAATATAAAAGAAACGAATTCCCCTTCCTCTTTCCACTGCGCTGTTCTTGATGAAATTTCTGGAGAAATTAACCGAAAATTAGTCGTTACTTCGTTATCCACTTAAATTGAATACTTGTCGAAGAAGGGGATTAAACTTTAAACGAGTCAGTGTTGTTGGAACAGTGAAATATGAAAATTATTATTCAACGAGCCTTTGGCAATTTTAATGTAATTTAATTTTGAACGAGTTTGTAGTTAAATAGGTACTACTCTTGCAAACTGCAAGCTCATTTAGTTGAGAATTTGTCGATTTAAATTTACCTGGGATATATTAAGTTTTTTCTGTGTGTCGTTATTTTAATTAACAGTAATATTGTATATTTGATACTGGATTTCTTTGTGCGTCTATCTATAAAGAAACAATTATCAGCACATTATTTTCCCAAAACCGTACAAATTTTGTAAGCTATATTTCTCGTTATTATTACCAAGCAGCGAAGGTGTTACAGTGAACTGTTCTAGTGAGACATCTTGTGTTAAAACCATATGGCTGGGTTTATTCCATGTTGACGAATTTGTGTAAATTTTCAAAGACTTGAGTGAAGAGGGGCTGGAAAATATTAGTTAATTTTCTCTTGGAAAGGGTCATGTAGCAAAACGACTTATGGCAGAGGTCAGTTTTCTCGAACAAAGGGCTTCGTGTACAACGTCCTTTCACAATATTCTTGCAGAACGATTGCCTTTGATCCTGAAAGCGTTCCATAACGAGGAAAACCGACATAATTTTCATTAGTCTCAACCATGCGACCTAAATACATGCACGAATGATAAAAGGGACCTTGGATTTGGTCAGATAGAATCGGCTTTGATACGAAAGAGCAGAGTATTACACGAACGCTATAAAAAAGCCATTAGATTTCAACTACGGTGGATCGTCAAACACTTTTACGGTACACACAACTTATTATACGAAACACAATACTTTTTAATCATTTTACATTATCCTAATATTATTAAATATGTTGTTCTTCGCAAAAGAAGTTCCATCTGTAGAAGCTAATAGGCTGTAATAAAATTCTCCAATGTGATTCGCTAAAGAGTTGTCACTTTTTTTCTAAACGTTATGCTTGATTCTAACCTTAGAACTCTAACCACAAAATTCTATGACATCCTCCTACCTTTCCACTTAATTAATTCCCTTTAAGTGTATTATTCTTGCATATCGAAATAAGTCACCAAAGAGGACTCGGACACAGTCGAAACCATTCCAACGAATGAAGGAAGCACGAATCGTTTAACCGTGGAAGCCAACAATCTCTGTATTTCTCAATTCTTAATGAAAATGCAGTAGGTATTAAGGTGACCTGCTTCTGGTCGGACAATCTGCGTATTTCTCAATTCTTAATGAAAACGCAGTAATGATCGTTGTATACGACGCCCGCGTTTGTCGTCGGCATATCGTGAAAGAAGACTCGCTGCATTCACCGGCTGACAAATGTTCATACTTAGAATAGCTGCATTTGGCCGCATTGAATTCATGGTTGTAGGAGAACGTCGCATACTTCCTAAGTGATAAATGCGAATTCCGAAACATTTAACTCGCCGAGGCGCAATTTACGCATGTATTTCAGGTATAGGTATGCAAAGATGCCGATTTGAATGTATAAAGCGCGGAGCAGCTGATGCGTAAAGGAGGAATAAATTCCTGGAATTCGTCGGTGGCACAAAGCAATGCTTCAAAACTGGGATTAGTAAATTGGGTATTGACGAGTCGGGGAATTTCTTACATGACCGATTGTATTATTTCCAACGGGTGGAGGGGGGTTTTCAACGGAAAATCGCCAAAAATCGATGAATTGCGAATGAATGGTCGGAGAGTCGTTAGAATTGCTAAATTATGAAATCAACGACACCGTACAATTTACGTACCCGTTGATATTATCGAATCGCGATTACCGGCTTCGATTATTCATTCGCGAATTATCGAAATCCAAAGCTACCAATTCACGTGTAACTAGATTATAGAAATTACTAGTTCTAAATTGCAAATTTATTTGAATCGCTGCCCATTGAACCGCTAACGTTATCGATCGACGAATTTTGGGGCAGCATTGAAAACACCGAACTCAATAAATGACACTAACGGCTAGAAATTCGCGTGTAAACCGAACGGAATTCGTTCAGCAAGGGTACACGAGCCGAAAGTTTTCATATATATACACGCCTTTTTCGTATTTCAGTGTTCGCCTTGCTGAATATCGATTCATACACTTTACTACGCGACTCGTTGTACTATGGCGTGGAATTTCAGAAGACGAAAACCGACGCCAGAGAGTATTAAGAGGGAACACAGCTCCGATTTCGTGCGAGTGTTACTTTGGTTAGTGTCAAGACACGTCGAGCGAAGCTTCTTCCAAATTCTCGGCCACAGGCGCCGAACACGTCTGAGGTTATTCGAGCAGCACTCGCTCGAAGCAAGAACCTTTACGCTAAGACGATGTTTATCTACTTATGATTCTTCACGCCTCGATCATCTTCCGTGATCGTGAATATCTATGAATAATAATTTTATATATCGATTGGAGACAAGATTGCCTTCTTTTTTTCATTGCATATAGAACAGTCGAAACTTTTTCGAATCTTCGTCAGCTTGCAGAAAATGCATCGATCGACGATCGTACGATTATCGTAGGATCTCGTCGAGGTGCACAATTCGAGACATAATTTTTTAGGTTCATTCAAAATCATCGATCGTCAATTTTCGATATAAAATAGTAAACTGTACAAAGAACGTTGATGTTAATTTTCTGTAAGTATGTCAAACATCGTTTCTGTTCGGTCAATACTGCTTTGAGAAATTAGAAATTTGTCAGACGTTTTTTAGCTAAATTTAGGAATATTCGTGTAGCAGGTAGATAGAAAAATTAATTCTGGATTTAGGTAAATATGGTATCTCGACTAAGGGGAATATGAACAGCGTCGAGTAATCTTTTTAGTAGCAAGAGATACGAGGCTGACTAAAACATCTAATACTACTTACAATTTCTTTTAGAACCGATCTTTTTCTTCCTCTACAATATAAGTAAATTTTTTTCTATTTAATGTGCACATATACATAGAGTTGTACACGCAAGATAAGCAGGTAAAATATGCTGACAATTATGCAAAACACGCGAGATACCGTTAAAACAATGTTACTGACCTAATCTTGTTTAAACGGAGACACGTGAATACCTTCGGTGAATAGGTCTACTAAAAGCCTACTTACATTAAAAAAAAAAAAATACTAATCAAAGAACCAAATATAAATATTTCCTCAATTATCTTTTTTTCTAGATTTCAAAATCAATATTTCTATTTTTATCGAATACATGTGTTTTATAAATATTATTTGACACGTAACTGCGGTTAGTCTTGTTTAGAATATAGATTTATTATGTGGCTCCTAGTATGCTTCAAGTATGAAACAGTGTTGGAGATAGTACAGTATAAGTTTCTTAGATTTACAGCCCGTAAGTTCGATAATAATATATCTTGCTTAGCATTAAACACGCTTCACAAGACGGCACTGGCTGATCGTAGAGTAGTCTAGTAACTAATTTAACTTTTCCTGATAAGTTCATTACCGGACAGGTTACATGCTAATCCCTATTACAACTTGGTACTTTCTGTGTAATGCTCAGACATTTTAGGAGAACTCTGTTTATCATATTATAATTACATTATAATATTAGGAATATCTGACAATATGAATAGTCTGTTACGTAGAACGTTCAGAATGTACACTATTAAGTTTTGTTTTTCTAAATTATGTACATGTGACCTTTCTGTATACTTTTATAATTTTTTCATACAGATATTCATAATTTATATTAATATATTGTACTCTTATATTGTATCTAATTTGATTAGGTAGATCTACATGGGGTTCTAACGTTTCTCTAAATATCTTGAAAAATAGAGATTTTACCAAAAAAATTTCAAACAACAATTATGCATATTTTTACGCATAATGGGATACCGATATAAAAAATAGAGGTTCAAGAACAGGAGTTTACCTCTAAATGACGTAGAAAATATCCACTCGTTAGAAAATTAATATCATTTGAATCCCCTTCAAAATGATAAAAGACACGTTCCACTTTTTCTTCTAATAAGTTATTTGCAAAACGTTTCGTTGTATCGACTTGAATGGCACACCCAGTATACATGTATCAATCTATACAATGTATCCATAGTTGAAACTTCTATCGAAGAAATATACCGAAGCAAAAAACAATGTTATTAAATCATTAAATGGGAGATTGACAGCGCTAGTATCGTAATTCCAATTTTTAAAAAGTATAAGCTTGCGTACGTAGATGAAACTAAATGTTCCTTCAATTCCAACCATTCGTAATAAAATTTCGTATCAACGTTTAATACGTCACAACCGCGAATATATTCCAATGGAATTTATTACGACCAGAGCAATAAAACCTTTCATTCGGTAAAATAGGGAAAAGACGATCGCGGCAGTATGGCGTTCACCTCGTCGAATCAAAGAAGGAACTGTTATCTCCCACATCTGTTCTACGTATAAATTCCTCGAATACCGAGACGCAAAATATATAAGATACAAGGTACCATCCCTGGTCAACGATCTCTTCAATTCCTCGCCGGAGCGGCATCGCGTTGTTTCCACGATAACCGCTTCAATTTATAACCTTAACGCGTTTTTACCGTCGTCTCGTCGACCGAAACAGCTTTCCCCAACGTGTGTCCCGGACAAAAGAACGTTCTTTCCGTTTCCCATCTGAATGGCGCGGGATTACGAAAAACGGGGAGAACGAAGAGGAGAAACGCGGGCGAGCAAAGGGCGTCTGACAAGTGTTCTCGAACTTCGCACATCGGTTTGAAAGCTCGCTCGCTCGCTCGCTCAACGGGCAGAATTTTCTGGCCGTACCGCCGTGCTCCCGCGTTGATGGCGCGAGGGAACGGAGAACGCACGGGCGGAAAACACGAACGAAAAATTAAAGCATTTTCTACCTTCCACGAGAAAAGTCTCGCGACATTCATACGCCGGCCGGTTTTTACGCGTTTACGTCTCCCCGGGAGCGTCGTCGTAGCTCCCTGTTTTTGCCCGTGGATCAACGAGACCCGCTGTAATCCGCGCGGTGCGAGTCACGATTTATGCGGAAATTAACGAGGAATCCGTGGAAAGCGTGGGATTCGGTGTTTTCATTAACTTCCGCGGTTCAGTTTCAGTCTCGTGGTTCCCGCGAAACGAGATGGCATTACTACTTTCGGGCGCGTTCTTTGAGGCGACCATTTGCGACACGATTTCCGCAGCGTGGAAGCGTGTTATTGGATGTGCAATTTGTTACGCTCGAAAGAAGAAACACGTTTCTGGATTTTTATTTTTCTTTTTTGGAAATTTTACGCGAACGGAGCGAATCGGAATCGTCGCGTTGTTACGATATCGTGAGAATTGAGATTCGTTGAAAGTGGGTAAATTCGTTTTTTTTTTTCGGGACGAAATTAAGTAACGAGTATCATTTTCTTTTTTAAGAAAATACAAAGTATGTAATCAATAATATTGTTCGCATATTTGTGGAATTATTTTAAAATTCTTATACATATTTGAAAAGTTACAGGCTGGAACACGAGTTGTGTGTACCATTTGCATTGCTCCATAACTGTGTTGATATTATCCATTTTGTGGTTGGAAAATAATTTGAAATAATTTCTAGTGTATAAAGTTGTCTCTATAGTAAGTACAAAAATCGTTAGAAAAGGAATGAGAAACGTGAAAATAACAGCGGATAACACAAGTGTTGATTTGCAAGATACTTTTTAATGTTCATTTATTATTGCAAAAGAAACTGTAACAGACATGTTTGTAATTGGGATACCTGATACAAAGATTTGTTTTTAGTATACATGTGTAAAATTCCAAACGAATACTTGAATAACATGCACATGCACTTTTTATATGCAATCTTCTTACTTCGATCCGATCGATAATACCAAGACGATACAAAGATCCTCGATTATGACAAGAAACGCACAAACGCACGCATAATAATATAAAATACTATTTGCACGCTACGACTGCGAGTAGAAAAAAGAATTAACCTCGACATTCAAATTTCTTAACAATAATAATTGGTTTAACATAGACCAGTCCAGTTCTAATAAGTAGTAACGTTAAACGTAATTGTTCGATCTTAACGATTCAGTTATTATATTACGATCCATAATTGCAAACATTGCACTGGCAATTACCGTGAATTTCGCTTTGCTATTTACTCAGCAATGCAACGCGCTTAAAGATTAACTCGATTGGAAATTCAAAGCGTTCAAAGCCGATGACTGGCAATTATTTTCGAAATTAAATATCTACGAGCAAGCCATTGCTGTTGCATAGTCTCTTGTAACAGATAGGGGAGAGTTGCGCAGGGAGTGCAGCGACAGTAGTAATAGATTATAAGGATCAGACACGGAACAGCAGCAGCCACGCATACAATTGAAACATTCCACTGGATTTCAACGTTACCAGGATTCGTACATATAGTATCTACAGCGTGTACGTAAGCGTGCCTTCGATCCAACTGAAATCTCGTACATTAAATATGCACGCTAACAACGTTAATCCCCTCCCCTTTTTACCGTTTAATACGTTCAACTATCAAACTTAGAGACATAAGTGAAATAATTTTCTTTTCGACGCGATGAGTACGCAGCGTTAACGCGAACTCGGTGAAAAAGTTTCGCTCGTACTTTCACGATGAAAATCCTCGTTGAAAATGGACAGAACTTTCCTATGAACTTAATATTTACAGCGGCTCGTTTGTATCGCTTAAAAACCGGGTAGAAAATTATTGAAAAATTCGCCCATTAACTTGAAATGTAGCGAGAACGCGGCTGAAACTTTAAAACTTGCTCCCGCACCGTTATTGGACGAAAATATTGTCTCCAATGTGACTGACACTAACATTTGACATTTATTGCTGTAGCACTGTTTCTCAAACTTTACTTCCTCTCGGCTCTCTATTATTATTAGATTATTATTTTTACGGTATAGTGTAAAGCTGTATTTCAAAAGAACGTATACACGGTTTAAAAATTTTAATTTCATTTAAATGTAATCCTATATTTAAATTTATACTTTGCGTATGTTCTCTACCGAAACAATGTTTCAAAATAAATATGAAAAGAATCATTAGATTGCACGAGTTCTCTAGAGATTCGTTTAATATTACTCCATAATTAGTTAATATTTATGGTTCTTCTTTTTTATTACTTTTTCATGAAATTCTGTTAATACAATTATATAAAAAATAAGATAAACCTACATTTAATAAAGTGACTTACTGATACACATAAATTAAGTGAGAAATATTCTTCTTCGTATAATTTGACTACTAGCAGCGAACAACTTTCTAGCAAGTATTTTTAATAAGAATATCGTACTACAAGAAGGAGTTTCTTTATTCTACAATATGACATCCTTCCTTTTCTCTTCTAACAATAAAAACTCATTAACCAAAATTTAAGTACCTCTTCTTTATCATCGACATTATTATTTTTAATTATTCAGAAGGATTCTGAGTACAATCTTTCGTGAGAAACTCCTTTCTCCGTATAGTATTTTCAAATTCTTAAAGTTAATATTGCAATCCTATTTGTTAATTCGGTTTATCATTAAAAAACCATGGTTCGAAAGATCTATAGAAATATAAATTTTCAAAGTTAAAATGATCGTACGAAACGAGCCAATTGTGTCACATTTGAACATAAATTTCGCAAAGAGTTGTTTCAAATTTGAATCTAATTGTTTTATTATCAATGCCGTGTCGCGATTATTTTTTCCCGCAGTTATACTCCATATCGTCTCTCGTAGCAACGGCAAGGTCGCTCAGCTTTTTTTGAAGCTCGTATTTCACTTATTTTTTCAAACTCACTGTGAAAGGGTCGGAAGGTTCACCGTCAGAGATCCGCGGCAGTTTTGCTCGGACTAAACGCGTAAATTATTTGATGTCCCCTTTCAACAGTCACTAATGGCCTCTATGGAGGTCGCAGCTATTATTAATGGTGGACAGTTTGTCGTTGAGCTGCCCGAAATGCCATAAACGTTCTAAAAGTTCCATTCCCCGGCGAAGTTGAGGTATGTCGAGCTTCGAGCTTTTAAGTGTCGGCTGCCAACGTGTCGTTAAAGAGTGCAGTCGTTTCACGATTCGCGAAATAGGGGATGTAAAGTGCAAGAAAAACGGACACGTGTTAACGAGAGGCGTACAGTGTTGAAACATTCGTCTTTGTGAATTCGTTTCGAACAATTGATATTACGAGTAATTGTAAGAAGGAAACCGACCACCGGGTAAATTTACAAGAACAAAGAACTCCCTGAAATTTCACATTTCTCGCGGTGAAAAATGTTCGCAATTTTCCACGGTGCCAGTTACGAATAAGAACACGAAGCATTCCGCGCTTAACGAAGTTTCGATTTCTATAATTTAAAATGTACCGTGTGTCCCTTCATCCGGGAAATTGTTCTTCGAATCTAGCGGGTCGGTTGCTTTTACACGAAGTCGTGGAAAGAGTGCTCGATAAATTATCGGATGTGAAAGTAATTCGGATTAATTTTCAAGGGAATAATTTTCTGGCGAACTTTAAAGAAACGAACGAGCTCGATAGAATTACCGTCGGGGAATCGAGCGAATTTTAAGTTCCGGTGAAAAAATTTCTCCCAAAAGGACATATGAAATTTAATTCTCGGAACGAACATCTCGCGAATCAAGTTGTTGCTTTTCCGCTGGAAGAATTTTCGTAACTCCGAATTCCAATTAAAAATATTCCCCCCGGGATTCGTTACGAGCGAACATTTTTTTTCACGCATTTCCCGGAGAGATGAAATTACACTCTGAAACTTAAATACGTTTTCATGTTGGACTTTTATCGAGAAGTCGAATCGCCGCCAATTACAACGCAGTCGGTATGATTTACAATTTACAGTACCAAGAATTTTTCGTGAATTGTGGTAACGCAATTGAATTCCAACAAAGGGGAACCGACTGATAGAATGGAAAAAAAAAATGAAATTCTGTTATAACCGGGCGAGCATCGAATTGAATTAAAAGTGATTTTTGTTTTTTTTTTTTTTCTCGTGAAACCCTTGAACCTTGGACAAATATTGCGCTCTGCACGGGGGCGTGCAATTTTTTCGAGAAAAATGCATCGTGTTTATTATTTCCTCGTGGGAAGATACCGGCGATAATTTCAGTCAGTCATCGCGCGAGAAGCAAAACTGAATTAGCACAAGCAATTAATACGGAACGGTTTACAACGGGTAAGCTCGGGTATCCACTCAGTAGCTCGCAATTTTAAGTAAATGGGATACAATTCGTTTACGGCTGCATGGATACGTACCCTGCGGGATTCATTGTATTATACCGGCATTCCGTTCGTTCCATGCTGCCGCCAAGTGTATTCGATTGAATACCCGGAGAGTTAAGATACCGTTATTAATTATTGGCTAAACCGTGGATTATGCAATACGCGATACCTTGTTTCCAGAGTAAATCGGTATCGATTCCAATTTCCAGTGGAAACTACGTTACTCGTTCGAAGTACTATTATTTAAACACTTTTCCGCGTACAAGTACACGGTGGAATGTTCTGAAAAATTGGAAGTCGTTATCGCGATACATTTTTCAAATCGTACGTAGCACTTTTGACGAAAGTGTTTCCGCCTTTAAATCCGGGGTATTTTCAAAATTGAAGAACTTATTTTGAAATTTTCTTCACACGTTCGCTGTTGGCTGGGTATACTTAAGTTGGATGCACTATTACGAACACGTATTTATAAACGAACCTTTTATTCAAATTTTTACGAACAAATATACACACAGGGAAAAAGAATAGAGGTGTTATAATATTGCATTTTATGATGCAATGTAACTGTAGATTTTTACTTAAAATTTATCGTAGTTACTTTATCTTCTCATTGTGTCTTTCTTGCTGGTCGAGGTTCAAGTAACATTTTTTCTTCAGCCATATTGTAAGGAATTTTTTAATTTTATTCTGTACTTTGATACATTTTCAATTAAATACGTTCCCATGGCATATCATAACAATACTTCATTGTACGAATCGTATTTATACGAAGAGAAATTACGTCAATAGTATTAGTTCTTTTGTATAATGAAATTGAATGGATTACCTTGCTGCAGTCCATGTTCCGTTACAATATGGACTCCATGTTCTAGATTGAAGGAAAAGATACGGTTGGAACATAAGTTAAATTTACAATTTAATAAAAGGTTTGCTCCAAAATTTGTACGCAGCACGTTAATGGAACACGTTTGCTCCAGGATTTATTTTAGGCATCAAAACCGTGCGAATGATTTCTGCAAATTTATTACGCGTATTGCCCCAGATACACTATTTATCGAGTGACATTAAAACACAATTAAAAAGACAAACGAATTGGTTGGAAAAATGAATATTTGTTAATATTACGTGTATTTCACACACTCGAGGGAAAATTGATCTTCCTCGAAAGAACTTCGAAGAAGCAACTTCTAAGAAACTTTTTCCGTTAGTTTGAAATCTGGAAACCTAAAAAACTGTCCCAGATTTTGTAACGTTTCCTCCCACATTCGCTTCAGTTGAGGTTCTTGATTTCGATGCATGTTTTTCGTCGAGCACTTTCCCGAGTGATTGAAAGATACGGTTTTTTTTTTTTTTTTTTTTTCAATTACTCGTAAAAGCTGCCGAGGAAAAGCATTAACTGTGTTTGGAAGACGGTTAAGCGTATCTTTCGCTGGGTGAATGTAAAAGTTCTGTTGCAATTTCGTTGCGAGGATAGAATTGCTTGAAAACCGAGGCAACAAGAAGAAGAAGAAAAATAAGTGAAACGCACGGTACAAGCTCGAGGAGGACCATTAATTTTGAAGCGTTTAAATTATACGGCAGCCACTTGCCAGTAATTAAGATACCGCACACTCGAGAATTTCGCGTCGAGGAATAATTGAGAATGTAAATGGATGAAAGGACGTTTTCTCAATAAAACTCCTTAAGATCTCCAATTACGAAATCCAGGAGAATTCGTATTCAGCTGAACTCGGCTTCCGGTTCGATGCTGCAGGCAGCATTCGAATAAGTGAATGCCAGACATTCGAAGCTCGGGCTCATTTTCAACGTATGACAAATGTAAGAAATACTTCGTCGTCGTGTGCAATATTCATTCGTGCAAGCATATATTCTGCGTTTCATACTACGTTCGTGATCATTTTTAATATTTCTCGAAGGAATAATTCAAGCGTCGAGAGATCATCGAAAGAAACGATTTCGGTTTGAATCTGTGAATTAGAATTAAATTATTTTGCGAAAGAAAATATATCGTCGGTGAATTTCTCCATTCGTTTTTCTAACGTAAGAAAAACGCAGGCTCAAATGGACTGTGACCTTGTAAAGTATTCAACGAAGCCACAGAATTTTATCTATTATAGAATAATATTTATTTCGACGATTTCAAAAATATTTTCATCGATATGCTTTCATCGAGTCGGACTAAGAGCAATGTATAAAATTAGTGAATAGATCAGTAAGCCAATTGGTTCATATTGAACCAATGTTTGATATAATTCTTATTAAAATTACTGATGTTAATCACACCACACCATAAGTAACAACACTACTTGTTAGACTAAAAATTTGGTTTACAGAGATCAAATCTTTGAAGAATCGTTAACTTGTATTTAAAGGGCTGTTTAATTCGATTGAAATTTCACCGAAATTACACATCTAGGTTCAATGTACCTCGAATCTCATTTGTATGTATCCTGTGTTTTTAACCAATTGTAAATTTCTATGATTCGAGTAAAACATCTTTTGTTAATCCACGAACAGTTAAACAATTCTTCTTGTTGCAAACCTGTACTTGTTAGGCGAAGTACTTGTAAATTAGAAACAACACGTTCAAATTTTAACTTTTTGGTCTTAATTTTTCACTCAACTTCGAAGAACTATAACTTATCTTCGATTGTAAAAATCAATTGCAAATTCTTTGTAAAACTGAGAACTATTGTATATAGAATAAGTTGACCATCTGAATTTTTCTTTGCCCTCTCATACCGCTACTAAATTTCTGACAAGTTGTGTCACAATCGATGTTGTGTCACAGTTGTCTTCTCAGTTGTCTCACAATCGATGCACAATCCACAAACTCCTACGTTTCTTTTAAACGTGTGGTTCGATGTTTTATTCTTTCCTTTCTCCAATAAGAGACAGTATTCTATCATTCATCTTGTGTTTAGGTAGTTGGTAAGTTTAGGTTTAAGTTGGGTTGTAGAACGGTTAGCTTCCCATAATACTACATTCTCGTTTTCTTCGTGGACATAGCAGCATTCTATCATTTATCTTATGCTCACGTGGTCTCTAAGTTTAGGTTTAAGTTAGATTAGGTTGTAGAACAGACGTATTCGCTGAAGCTCGCTCTCCATCTTGCTTCTGCAAAATACAATATGTACTTTATTTCGAATTTGTTGATTTTAACGAATAAACATAGTTTTTCAAAGAAAGGTTATAGTTTTGTGTAAAAAAAGAATATAAATCAGTGGAGATTGACAAAGTAGTGGCTTTTTTTAGATTCTAGCAAAAAAGAAACGTAAAATTGAAAGAAACTGCAGAATGCTGGGATCGATCCCGATTATTTTCCACTATACCATAGAAGATAAGATTTATAATAACGTTTTCTGTACATACGACCGCCGTTTGTGTTTTGTTTTCGAGACATTTGTTAAAAACTACCACTACTGCCCCACTGATCCAGCATATACGTATACCAGGACAGTAATCCGAGAACGTTTCATCGCTGTTTGTTTACCATTTCTAGATCGTACCCGTCAAACTACGTAAATACCGAATGAACAAAACATTTCATACAATTTATTCCATTTAAATGATTTTCGAGCTACAGCTTGTACGGGGATATCAATAACACCTAATCCAGAATCTAATCCCCCAATTAAGTAAAATTACGTTTTTCGTTAGAAACTAACTACTGTTAAAAACTAACAAAAGTTAGTGTCTCGAAAACTTTACTTTTAACATACATTTTCAAGCTCCTCAGATTTACGTTTCTTTTTCGTCTTAAAATACAACGGTTTCTGGAAACACCGGAAGAAACTAAACGCAATTTAGGACAAAGTCACTAAGCTGCAAAATTGCTTCAATGGAAGTACACGAAATTTGATTCCGACATCGGTCTAGAATAAACGTTCCGCGAATACGTACCCCGGTTCGCAGCGATCGAAACGAGCAGCCGTATTTTTATCAGTAATCATCAATAACATCGAGACAATGACGGCTTCAACATAATTCACCGATCCGTGCGACCCAATCGCAAATTGAATTATCCGTTGAACAGAGTCCGTAGAAACCAAAATTAATAGTTTTGGCCAACAAGGAAAAGCGTCGGGTACGGGGAACGGGGAAAGGGGTCACGAGCTGGCCGCCGATGGGACCTCGGTATGGATATTGGCCAGTCGGTTGGCAGACCTGCCTAGTAATATATCAGAGCCGTCCGCTAGTAATATACTGCCCGGTCCGGCTTGTTTGGTAGTAATAAAGCGCATTGCTACCGACCGACAACGTGGCTTTGGATCTTGGCAAGGACAAGGTACGAGTTTTATGCTCGTTGAAGCCATCGAAACACGAGAATCGAGTCGCATTCTTGGACAGCCTCTCTTGGACCTCTCTTGAACTTGTTCCTTCGTTATTGCCACATCGAGAGGCTGGAAACATCGTTTCGGAGTGTATTTCATACACGCGAATGTTAGACCCCTGTAAGGTGTATTCGAGACGCGAGTATTAATCGGAAGCTTTGTGGGTCGTTGTTGTACGCTCCGATCTTGAAAGTGAACGCTGATTTTGAACCAAATTTATGTTACTCTACCGTGGCGCTATTTAGAATGGATTTGTTGTTCGAAAATAAAGACTAGATTCTTAAACGCGGGTATTTCGAAAAATTCAAACACTATTCTTTGAAGTGATACTTTTTTATTGTCAACGACCATGAAACGTGAAATTTGGAAGTGTACGCAGAATGATACACCCAAAGATTGAAAAAAACTGTCTTGGTGTTGCAAGGTACAGATACGAGGTATAAAGAATTTTTTCTGGATATTGTTCCATTTGATATTTTCAAGATCATAATTTTTCTAAATTTAGAGGTATATTTTCGATTCTCATGGCGTGACCTTGTTGTAGCCAGAATGAAAATAATATACTTACGCGTTAAGTAATTTTAGAATCAGAAAGTTATAGAACTATGGAAATTATTATTTCGTAATAGTAATTCGGTATCGCTTCGAACCTCCGTCCATCGAGCGCATGTAACGCGAGACTCGCATACTGCTGTTCTATCACACTTCTCTGAATAACTCTATTTACTATCCTCCTCGGACTCGCTACCTCTCAATAACTCCATTCTCCTCGAACTCACTCCCTTTCAACAACCCCGTTACTCTTCTCGATCTAGGATCCAAACAAAACAGATAAATTTCTGGAATAAAATTGCTTATCGTATTCGTTAAAAGTCTCCGAGCGTGTCCAAGTTTGCAACTTTTATCGAGGGGAGTTACCGTATTCCCGTAAACGTTTCCCACCGAATCTCGTGGAACATCGATGCAAAGTGAGGTCCTTCCTCCGCTCGAGTGGGCTTCGAAATATACCCTCAGACGATGAGGATGAGAGTACGATGGCGCATCTCCCGTCTGCGGCTTTATTTCACGGTGCACTGCATCCGCACAGCTTTTTCTCGGGGAGTGCATTAATGGCTCCGGATGCAGATTACACGAGCCACGTAAAGCGTTCGTCTGAGCGCCGTTTGGAAGTGTTTATCGCCAGATTAGCAATTCTATTGCCGGCATCCTTCTCCTCTCTGCGCGAAGAAAGCGCTCGTGCGACTTAATGGAAAATCTTGTCTTTTGACCCGAAGGGGACGAAGACGCCGAGCGTCGACGTCTCGACCTCGACGTTTCATTCGACTCGAGTCGATCCGACAACGGTTTCTTCTTTCTTCACCTTCGTTTAGGGTATTGAGGTCATACGCCGGATAAATTTCTGCGGGCTTGAAGGCTCGTGTAATTTCGCAACGAAGGCGATTGTGTGGCTTGTTTCTTATTGTATTTCTTGAGTTCGAGAATTAGGGCATAGGAATATGTCTATTTAAACTTATATATTTAGGTACATTGATGAGAAAGGAATTTATATATTTTACCGTCTCAAGGTAAAATCGATGCAAACGGAGCTGATTACAATTGATGGTAAGATTTCTTTTTTAACAATATGGTATCTCGTATAATACTTCTAATTTCAATATACACGGTAATAATTATAAATAAAATATTTCCTTACTACCAAATCGTTGCATCTCCTTACTACGATTCGAATCACTCTTCTCCAGCATATAATACTTCTAACTTCAATGTACACATATAATTAGTTAGAAATAAAATATTTCCTTGCTCTACATGAAATTTCCTCAAATCGTCGTATCTCCTTACTACGATTCGAATCACTCTTCTCCAGCATATAATACTTCTAACTTCAATGTACACGGTAATAATTATAAATAAAATATTTCCTTACTACCAAATCGTCGCATCTCCTTCCTACGATTCGAATCATTCTTCTTCGGCATATAATACTTCTATCTTCAATGTACACGGTAATAGTTATAAATAAAATATTTCTTTACTCTACGTGAAATTTTCCCAAATCGTCGCATCTCCTTACCACGGATAAAGGAAGAAAATCCTCCTGTATCCACGACGGCCAGAATTTCCCAGTCGAGAAGCTTTGTCTGCCTGGATAGCAATTTCTGTCCTGTCTTCGTCAAACAGTATCACGGAACTGTTTCCTCGTCGCTTCGTTCGTCTCTCCTCGCCACCGAGGAAGAAATTCCGATGCCAGGGGTAACGGGAAATTAATCTGGAGGACCTTTTATTCGCCGCAGGAAACTCGACGACTAGGCTGCGCGCGTTACGCTCGATTTAATCTACCGACCAAAGCCATATCAATTACCCTCCATCTCTTCCTGCCCCTCTCTGTTTCTTTTCAACTCGTTTCGTGGCTACGAGAGCACAGGATTACACGATTTAAAAATGCAAACGCTTCCGCACGGACCCTGCTAAAATCGAATCGTCCATCTTTGCGAGTACTTCGTTGTTTCAGAAGTCAGAACTCGTGTAGCACGATACGTAACGTAACATTGAGAACGTGGGTAACGACTGTAACAGTTTCCCTATTGGGTATCGTTCCACCGTCTAGGAAGAGAAACGAGCAACATCTTTCAGAAGCTTTGCTATACATGCCGATGAGAGAGAATTTTTGATGTTTTTCGTTTATAAAGTGAGATTGATAGTCTTCTATTACATATTGTATGCAGTGTACCTGAAAAGTCTGAAACCAGAGGTAAAATATGTTTTTTGTTACAAACGAAAAGTAGCACCAATACTGCATTAAAGATTGGCGATAGTCTTTTTTATTGTTAACGATCGTCGGGAATGGACTTAAAGAGTAACAAATCCCGAGAAAAAATTAAGACAGACTTTTTTAAATATTTGAAAATAGTTCATTAAATATTGTACTTTGAATTCATACGTTAATTATTTCTTGGTCCATCATCAATGATCACTGTGAAGAATGAAAGAAAATATACCTTTCTTACGTGCTCCAGAATTGTAGATACCTTATTGAACAATTTACGCAATTTGAATAAGTGAAATGTGATTCGAGTTTTACGTTAATTAGTAAAATTTTCTCATTAAATCGTGTATTTGTTTTCAGTACGATCCAAAGAAAGATAATTCCCCTTGGATAGAAAATTATTTCGTTTTGCTCAAAATGAGTCTCACCCTTAACTTTCTTTAATGAAGTAGGTAGGATATTATTTACTTCTTAAATTTTAATAACTGCCTTCCACGCTCTACAAACTTGACGCGATTTGAAATTAAAATTCTTGGCACGACGTGAAGATTATTTTAATTTAATATCTTTCAGGGTATTGGGAGCCATTATACAATAGATTTCGTCGAAATGAACCTCGTACATAGGTACGGTATAATTATAAAAAGTTTTAAAAAATTCGAAATTCGTTGTATGCGAACTTTGGCGAAATTACAGCGTAATAATTAAACGAATATTACCAACTTGTTCATCGGTTTACTATAGCGAATATTGGTATCGAGGACCAGCTTCATAAATTACAGGATGTGCAGAACTGACTTATAGTTCGTTAACATGCAACTTTTACGGTGAACATGAACACGAGTAACCAATACTTTCCAAGAAGTTTACAAATTTACTCACGCGAACTTTCTTATTCGCTGTAACGAAGGCATGCTTTTGTTAACGAAAGCGAAGCTCCAGAAACGTTATTAATAATGCATGAAGGTAAACAGGAAATATAAACAACGGTGGAATGGACCTTGATTTCTTAGAGAGATTTAAACGAGGTAAATACAGAATTGCTGGCATTAAATCTGAAAAAAATGTAACACGATTTTAGAATTTTTGCAGTTTCCATCGCGCCCGTTGCATTAAAGCCCTTCGACTCGAGTCTCCGAATTGAAGGGGGCACGCAGCAAACAAGATGAATTTTCTTCCTCTCGTTAGCCACTGCTTTTCAATATGTACTTCTTCTTTAACGTGACAAGGGCGAGCATCTTGGATCCCCTTAGAATTTTTGCGCGACGTTACAGCGTTTTTCATCCAAGCTTCTGCGTTCGATGTCAAAGTGTTCGGTACGCGAAATGAAAACTGTTGCCAACGTCATGAAAGTTAAAAAGATTTCCTCTCTTTGTAAAAGGGCAAACGTCGGTGGATGGACGCGAACTCTCGAGTGCAGCAATGTTCGTATCAAAATAAGAGCACGTTTAAGTATAATACGTTTCAAGGGAATCCTCGTTCCTTAAGCTGCCTGAAATTGAAGTGTTCCGTGCGATTATTTCGGTATAGTCGCTTTTAAAGTCGCAGAAAATTTTCGGAGCAAAGTTAGGCATGAATCTCCAAGACGGCTGGATACATGAATACGAATAAAAGTTTCACAGATTTTTCTCGCGTCAAATGTATGAAAACGTTGAATTTCATTTTTTTTTTTTTCCTCTACGCACGGGTGTCGTGGTTGACGAGTAAATATGCCCATCGTGCTCCGTGTATCAAAGCTCTCTGAATTTATAACTTGGAAGAGAAATACAATATCGTGAAAAATATTGGCCAAAGAGAAGAAATATTTAATTCTTTCCTATCTGAAAATAATGTATGCCCTTACTCGTACGCGTACATCATATTTCAAAAGCAATAATTATTTCATACACGACGTATATTCCTCGTCCATTCTTCCTATGTTTAATATCAGGAGTAAAGACCAACAGAGTTAATAATTTCAACACTGTGGATCGCTAAAAAATACAAAATATTCGTGCAGCGATTCAACAGTAGAAAATTTCTAATCGTATTGTATAGTATTGTACAATATTTGTAATATTTTATATTCTACGGTAAAATTAATATTCTCTTTATAGAGATTCTAGTTACTATAATAAAAGAACATCGTTTCGAAAAGAGTAGAAACTCCGAAATATATCTTCCAAAGCGTTCCCAGACAACAATAAACGTTTACATCGGTAACACGTTTATCGTCGCAATAGCCTCGAAATAAAATTACACCAGTGGAACGGGCTCGAAACGAAGTTACATTGTTACAGCAAAGTCGGTTACACCATCGCAAATAGACTCTATATAAGACAGAGTAGCGAGCATCAATTGTCGGGGGTTTGTTCACTTTTTCCGCTTCGGCTCGCATTTGTGTCCTCGCTCACGCTGGGATGTTCCGCGGGATCTTTCTACGCGAAACAAGGGCCACGAGCTTTCAGTGGCGCGCCAGGTGGTCCTTCTCCATTTTCCTTGTGGTCCTTCTCCACTTTCCTCGTGGTCCGTTCCAAGCAAAGCGCTGCGAGGACCCAAGGTCTCCGAAGAAAAAGAAAAAAAGTTGGTTTTCCGGTGGACGACGTCGACGACGAATACTTTTTCCACCTCGATCCCGATAGCAATCGAGAGAAAACAAACGCTTGCTCGAGTGGGACCCTTGGACGGACCTTCGTCCTTCTTAAGAACGGATTACCCAGCCGTGAGGCTTTTCTTCTCCCTTTACCATTCTTTCGTCGACTTTTGCGCTTCGCCGCTCCGAGCTACGGTGTTCGTCCATCGTCAACGACTGGAAATGCGAAAAATGATTGTTCGTGACTTGGGTCCTAAGCGATGTTTCCCAGTCGATGGCTTAACGTCGAATTTCTATCGTCCTTCAATGATCGTGTTCGATTCTGGATCCAGGACGATTGAATACTTGAGATCGTGCCGTGTAATTGTAGATAATTATGTATCTTTTATATCCTGAATTGTGTAGTTTATTTAAGGCAGTGATTTCCAAACCTCTTGAAAAGTGCTAATCTCAAAAGGAAGAGAATTTCTTCACTGGAGATTTCCAAAAGTTTTATCTTTATTTTAATTAAACACAAATTAAGTTGTCTCTATTGATTTTTAATTGTGTAGAAGACTATTTAGAGGAAATCTCTGGTCAAATTGAATGCTCGAAAAACTTTTGCATTAATAAATAAATAGTACTTACTGCTCTGTATATTGTAAATAACGTAACGAAATGTCATTTACTAAATACGATATTATTTATTCGCATTTATACAATAGTTTGTATGAAATGGTACAAAAAGAGTATACTTTTACATTTGTGAAATTCCTATCATTGTCGATGGATTAATGGAAAGGTGTTTAAATTATCCACATTTTTCTATATCACAAATAGATTTTTCACTTTGCGTCTCTTTTGTATTGTGACGCATCCCCGGAGATTGTGCTCGCTACTTCGGAAAACACCCCGTAGGGTGACCTACAACGAGTGGTGTACGCCGAAGAAGATTGATTCTGCATACAAAAATAAATCCTAAACGTGGAATAATATTTTTTTGTTCGGAGTTTCGTTTTCGAGAAAATCGATTCTAAATATATGAAAGCTAAACCCAGGCTTTACTGATAAGCCCCAACCTTACGGTTCCTTCTGCACTTTCGAATCACGTCTATGTACAAAGCATACAGAATTAATTATAGGAAAACACTATTTTCTATTGTAAACGATTACTTTCAAACATTTGTACGTATATAATATAAAGATATTCGTCAATTTGATTCAAAATCGAAATTTTGCATTAAATAACTTTTTGACGAAACATTCGATTTACATGAATTGCATTTACTTTTATCAACATTACTCGAATAATGTGCCAGATAAGGAAAAATGCATTCAATATTATTTTATATGAAATATCCATATTTGTTACCCTTGTGCTGATCAAATTACTTTGAATCGAAGAAAGGTTTCATTTGTTTTCTAAAAGAATGAACATCTATTTTTAGTTACGTATATTACTTATTCCATTTTATAGAAAATTTATAATAATTATAATTCAAGTGTAAAGCAGACATTCGAAGGTAAATCAAAGTAATACTAGTAGTGTTAACGAATGCCGAATGCTAAACATCGTACAAATTTTATGTGCAATTTGTATTGCTAAGTATACTGCACAATAGTAAAAAACTTTCAACCAGACCGGATTAAAAACCAGAAGTTATTACATATTATAATTCAACTAAAAACCCTGTGGATACATTGGATCAATTAATAGAAATGCACATATGTACACCTGTTGTCGTTGCATAAATTGTTGAGCAATGACTTAGTTTCATTATATATTGCGCTCGTCTCGTATATATCATATGAACGGAGATAAATCCGAATTGAAATAATACAAAATTGTACAACATTCGGTTACTTCTAAATGAATCAGATTCGATAAACCTTAAACAATCGATTTTCGTTAACAATAGTTAAAAACATACAGGAAAATAAATGCATTGTCGATGCCATCTACATCTACATCACTTGAGGCTACAAGATTAAAAATAAATAATAAACGACATCGTTATTCCGTATTTTCTTTCGCCGCTGATAGAAACCTAACTACACTTTGCTTAGCATGTAAAATTATATCTACAAAGAACATTAGATAATTAATATTAATTTATATTTATTATAATCTATTTCTAAATTACTGCTATAATTTAGTTGCTTAGGTTCAAGTTGCTTAAGAAACAACTAAAATCAATTGTAACCTTTTATATTAATAAAATAGTGATTTATACTTTGTTTAAACATAGACTGTAAATAATATGTAATTCCTTGTACCATATTTGTAATAAACCGTTATCACGACTGGAGATCAAATTTATTTAAATAGTACAATATTCTTCCGATGCAGTTAGTCAATTTGACACGAACAATTCCAGTTGTGATAATTATTTGAGAACTCCATTAAAGTTAAACGGAATTTTAGTAAATTGCGCGTGGCCCAAACGAGTTTCGTTATTTATATTGTTGAAACCTCGTTCGGGAAAATTTTATTTTATGCTTTCGATTTATTTTTTTACACAGAATCACCTCCTTTCTGACTGTATCATTCATTCCGGAAGCTGAAACTACTAATTGAAGCTACACTTGAATTAAATTTTTCTAGTTCCTATAGTTTAATTTCTGGACATTTCTTAAATTCTGCTATGAAAATAAAAATAAAATATTACTCTCTCCTTAAATGTAAATTTTATTTAAACATATTTTGGATTAATATACTAAAAAAGACTTGTTTTACAGAAGAAGATTCAGACACAAAGTCGTCGTTTATAATTACATACAGTACTTGCTTGGATCATTGCACTTTTATTATTGAAACGTTCGCTTCCTTGGCAAATATTTGATTCCCATTAATGAAACAGGAAATCAGGAATCTCTGAAGGGTGTTCAAGTATCGCATAGACGTGACTAAAATTTATTCCCAAGCAGAGGGGAATGATCTCCGCTTTTGCATAGCAAACGGAATTCTTTAGCGAAGTCGACCAGAGCACGTAACGCGTTCAATTTTGCATCTTGGCCTCTTTGGGCTCAAAGTCAAGTTTTAGTCCGTCCGGTTGATTACACAACTAGTCAATGTACCAAAAGCATCAGTGACGCGGCATGGTCAAACAGAGTTGGCTGTCGTCAAGTTCGATCGATGCATCATGGGCATATTAAGTTTCTCGTTGAACTCTCGAAAGAAATTTGATAACACGTGCTTCGAAAGTCCGATCAAACGGATGTAAATTCTTTCATTCAGTCTAGAAGGTTGTGACTTGCTAATCTAACACGATATGATATTCAATGGAGTGGTGAAACAGTAACTCGATAAATCAGTGGTAATAGTTCAAGAATCTTACTTACGTATGCATGCACTCGATGGACAGAATTATTTTCAAGCATCTGCAAGAACAGCTGAGATTCTGAAGCATCTGCTTACTAAATCTAAATAACTATCATCGAAGATAAATAATAAATATTATGGGTAAGAAATATTGACTTTACAAGGGAAGAAAATAAAAATATAATTTTTCAAAATCTTGACCACATAGATACTATTTTAAAGAATTGAATCAAAGTTTCAACCAAAACTATTTTGTATGATTTTTCTAAAAGTGACGTTATTTTGATTAGTTGCGACATCGGAATATCTCAAAATTTATATTTGAAATTTGTTGTATAATTTATAAATTTCCCATCTAGCTGTCTATTTTTTAATAATATGTAACACTTTTTAACATTGTAGTCTCTACGCTTTAAAGTTCCTAATTCCCCTTCGTAAGTAATCTAAATATTCTTCTTTGTTAATTTATCGTCAAAAGTGTACCAAGTATAAAATAGAAATTTGTGGTACACGTACGAGATAGATGTACCTGAAGTTACCGGTCTATTTGTTTAGGGGATGTACACACATATTTCTCTGTATTTTCTCTTCTATACTCTTCGTGCAATAAAATGACAATTATGTATAGTACGTACGCGAGAAGATTGCGTTTGGAGTTGCGTTTGGTAGTCCCATTCATTCGAAAGTCATCTCACGTATGGAATAAACATACACGCATCCTTTTCGCACCTGAGATGGCCTCTGAACGCGTAGAATCCTAACTCTAACCCACCATAACTTCAGACGCAATCTCCTCGCGCGCGTACCATAGATAACTGTAATTTTACTGCGCGAAGAATATAGAAGAGAGAATGCGAAAAGTCTATCTCGAGCAGTTTTACGCAACGCGTGATATGTGCAGAAAGGTAAGATTAGGTGAATCGTCCAGACACCAATCACTTAGAGTTCCAATTGGAAGGTAATTACTTGAACGTACGTTCTTACGTAATAACAGAAGTCTGGATAATCGACCATGAATATATGATATTCAGTGGTATATGATATTGTCACCGATTTATTCGAGCAAGTTATCCTTCAACCCTATTGCTATCCAATATTTATGACGCAAGCATAAGACCTATTATAACCTAATAATAGAAGAAAAAAAAAATGTTTACAGACAGCGAGGAATTCAGCGCCGAAAAGTGCAATTGCCTTAACCCTTTGAACTCGAGAGGAGACCCTCGGTCATCACTCAATTCAGTGTACTTCTTCCAATTCGGGAAAATTTTGTGACTTGAAATTCAAATTGGAAATTAGGTATTACACTCTTTTAAGGTGTAAACATATGTATGTCAATTATTGAAATAAAAATATTCCATTCCGTATTAATTTTTCGATTTAAAAGATTCCATCGAGGTGCAAGTTTCAGGTAGAAAAAACGTTTCGAGTGCAAAGGGTTAATAGCGTCAATGTTGGTAGATTACAAAAATCTTGAAAACAGGTAACAAGGATGACACCTGACCATCGACACGGTCTGACTACGCTCGCCCGAATTGGAAACACCAATAAAGTAAACAGTTTTCATAACAGAAAACTGCTAACAGCTGATTGGTGCGCCAGTTGGTCATCAAAATGCCATATAAAGAGCACAGAAACGTGAAAGGAGAAGATCATCAACCACGGTATCGAACAGTATCGCTGTTCAATCCATATAAGATTTCAACTTCGATTGTCAATATATTCGTATCGAAGTGATTTCGATACCTGTTGCTATCCAATAGCAATAGCAAAAGTGATTTCGAGTATTCAACTCGACTGATTTAATTCGATGTTCACTCGCGGTTAATTTGAAACCGTGAAGTGGAACGATACCTGAAAGTATCTTTCACGGAGTTTTCAACCAGCAACTATTATTTTCGCACCGCTCGTCACGACGGGATCAATCTTTGAAAGCAACTCTTCGAAACGAAAGCCATCTGAAACCTGCTAGGATCGATTTCTGTGATTCCACGAGTACCTTATGCATCTTGCGATCGGTCGATTCCCTGGAGAGAGACCATTCCAGTGTGTAATACTGCATAACCATGCTGCATTACATACGGCCAGTGAGGTATGCGAGAGCTGGTAGCAACAACAGCAGCTGGATCCGAGAGGGTGGTTCACCCTGCCCTCCACGGGGTGAATAGCCGTGCCCGTATGTTCTTGGCCGACTGCCAGCCCCTGTAACTAGTCGTACCACCACATTAATAGAGTTTTATTGTTATTTACTGTGACAACGACCTGTTATTAACGAGATTCGGTCAACGTGGACAGCGACAGGATTGTTGATCCTGTTCGACGACTTGGTCAACTTTCATCTGCTTTCTCTTGACTCGTTAGCTACGATGCGATCGGACCGTTGTTTGGGGAGCTCGATTTCATTCGGATACGTCAACGTTACAATTACCATTCATTATCTATTCATCGCGTGTGCATTAACACGCAGTTGCCGTTTATGCTCAGGTGTTCGTTTTCAGGTCTGATTGATTCCGGTGTAATTTCACTTTTGACGTTACCGAGTTAATAGATCAAGAATCTGACGAGTGTATTTTCGAAGTATGGGTCAATATTCAACAGCACGATTATGCAACGCTTTCTACCTTCGGTCGATAGCCCTACGATCACTTTTTCGTGTTCTACAGTGACAATAAATTGTCCTTGATTTTGCATAGAATTGAAATTATAACTGAAAGAAAAAACAGGTGTTTAACAGATCTTGTTATTAAGTCACGATAATTACTGCGAGTTTATAGACAAATAGGTCAAACCTTTTCGAAGCTATAAATGTCAACTATATCTTGCTAAATGTCTTACTTCGTCTTACTTCAGTGTTATCGATAGTGGTTCTTTGCGCAATAATTGTTCGTAATTCATCGGGAGGTCAGTAATGCTCATCAATTCTTTAATATTTCATTCCTCGATTCTAAAATTAAATTACAGCAACGTTATAAAGATTAGAAGTACTTTAGCTGAATGCACCGTAAGTAGACTTGACTACTTGGGCAATGAAACACAATCACGCGTGATGCCTCGATGAAAATTGTTGAGTATACGTAGTAGCAAATTAAATATTCTAGATTCACTTTCATAGGAAAACGTAGCATTCTATTTCGTTCTGTAATGAATCAAAGGAGAGAAAGAAAAAATTACTTCGCAAACGCGCGCAATGTGAAAAAGGACGAGTGTAATAACCGTGCCGGGACAGGCTCATTTCACGTGTTGTTAATTAAAAAACACCCGTGGCGTTGTTCGTTAAAACGTGCACTTTTATTCGCTCGTACTAAACCCTTTCCCTCTCTTTTTCTTTCACGTGTCGCATCCTTTGTGGGTCGTAAAATATAACGTTACGTTATCGGTCGGCGTTAAAACTGGACACTTCGAAACAAACCGGTATCATTAGCAGTCAAACGATGGAGCTAATGCACGATAATAAAGTAAAACGATAATTTCGAGCGGATGGACGTTGTTTTACGAATCGTTTGCTATCAGCGACCGGCTGCTGCAAACTTTTAACGAATTTTGTATTGTTTTTCTCATTCCGTCAGCGTAGTCGGGAAACCGGAATAATGGAGTAACGGGGAAATAAACTCGATAAGAGACTCCTGGGAAGTGGTTTATTAATTTACGTCAACATGGATATCGTTCCTGGTCGTGTTCCACGAACGGTAGTCCTATTGGTCGAATCGTAAAAACGATTGGAGCGCGTAACTGCAATAATGAAGAATTTAATGTTGCGAGTAAGTTATACCGTAGAACTATAATGCCGAAAAAGGAATATCAAAATCGTTCGTTTAGATTTGACAACACAAAGAAATTAACCGTTTGAAAGGAATACGAAGTATCTTCTTTCTGGAATATTCTTTTTTCTTAATTTTAAACGTCGCCAAGGTAATATTGCAATTAAGTTTATATTACATAATGAATATGTTTCTATTCGTTACTCGTTGAACGAAAATTAAAATTCGAATTTCACGATTAAATATTTTTATTTAATTTTATTTGATTCGTCTTGTTAATACTCACTTATTCAGTCTAGTAAAGATTATAACACGCGTTATAATAATGATGATATGGGGAAATAGAGAACGTTGTATCAAAGAACTTCGACGATATTATTGTTACCGCTATTAATTATTTCCATATATGATTCAACCAAGTATAGCTCGACAACTTGAAAAAATATCCGTGACGTGAGAAAACGCTGATCCATTCTCTTCTTTCAAACTTGGGCTCAGTTTTCCTTTCAATTCCTTGACAATAATATTTTCATGATAATTCAGCTCGAATTCTATAGCCACGTATATTTTCTTTTAATTTATGACATGTATTGATAATTCCTGTCATCTATCCATAGACTTATTTGTTTTAAACAATATAAAATAATATCCTATAGCTACGCAATAATACGTCTTATCGTTCGGTCTGGTTCCTATCACGCTCGAACTACTCCCTCAGGGATCCTATGTAAGTTGTCGCACTATACATGTTACGTGAAATATATTGTTGAACTAAGAATTTCCATTTGCTTGTCTTCAGGACTACGTTACGTTTGGGAAAATATCGATGAACTTTATTACTTCTTCCAAGAAGTATTCTTTACACAAGAATGTAAAATAAATTATAATATCCGAGAAGACACAACGAATTTAATTATAAATAAAATTCAATTTTCCTTAATATACTGCTGTATTAATACTGCGTAAATACTTCCATATTAATTAACTTATACGAACGGATAATTCGAAAATATTAATTCGCAAAGTGTAAACCCGACGCAGTCTAAATCAATGATGTACGTAAATATATTCAGAATATTAAATTGTCTATTTATCGATAGAAATTTATTCTTCTTACTATTGTTGAAAGAGAATGAATAAACGAAGCTATAAGAATATTTTCCATGCTCACTTGCACACTGTCGTATCCATTAGACAAACTTATAAGGAATAATTTGCACGAATTTTCACTCGCGTGCAACGTCTAACTCTAACTTTCGTATAAACTCAGTCAGGATTTTCAATAGATATCACATGGATGAAATTTCTTGCAATTAAACGCGCGATGTCGAGCATTGGGACTTGTCATAATTCAGTGCCTCGAAACGACACAGAATTGAATAACGTTTCCGTTCGAAACAATCATGAAAAGTTTCTCAATGGCGCACTCGCGCGTTCATTAACCGGAATCTTTTCATTTCGGCGGGAAACATTTCGAGGAAGGTCTAAGTTTGCCGGGATTAAGGTCAAAACACGAATGGTGAAAGGCTCTACGTGAAAAGACGAATTGGACGGTGATATTTACCGTTTTAATGATTCCCTGAATTCAAGCAACTATTAAGAAGGAATAAATGCAGACTTTGCGAGTAAAGTATTAACGAGCCCGACGCTCGAATCGCGTCTTCTCTGACATTATATCGAGATGACGGCAGCCAGCGTGAATCACGAAGAATAAAGCATTGTGAGCGACGTTTATGAGACACGGGCTTGATCAAAATGTAATCACAGCGGCGCGTGATTGAAAGAGAATTAATATTGTCAATTTAAACGACAAGCGGGATTTCAACTTCTCGTGAGAATTGTGAATTATAGTCGTTGATCAATTTCTTTCTCTTCTATTGGAAAATTCATTCCGTGGATTCACACGAATGATCCAATTGCATTTTAAGCTAGGTTTGTTTAACCTTTAAAATATTTTTTAAGAATTGAGAATCGACGTTCAATGTGAAATTACTTTTAGGACAATGCATGTAACATCGTTTAAGTAGCGAATGAGACGAGCGAACAAAATGTTAATCGAAGAATGTAGAAATTTTTTATAATTGTTTCTTTTATCGTAACACTGTAAAGGGATGGAACAAACCTTTGCTCAAGTAATGCACAGATCGCGTAATATCGAATTATGCCAACGAAGTTTGTAGTTTAATTAATCGATTTCAAATATGACAACAGCTGCAATTACACAGGGTGGGGTAATAATTTCGATCATCTTGGTTATCTTTGTTAATTTTATACTTACGAAGAAACTTTGTTCGTAAAATTTGTACTTGCGGTATCAAGGTATTCGTAACATGCTGGAAATAATTCTTTTGTAGGTTAAGACTTATTTGGATATTCCAAAGTGTCCTATTTTTTTTTTTAACGGTATACTCTTCTGTCTCTAGAAGAATGGGGACCGTTTAAACCAACTATAATATAAAGTTACTAAACGTAATATAAAAAAGTAAATCAATGATTCATAAGATACGTGAATTTGGTATTTTCAGATAAGATGTATGCACATACTAATTCCAAGTTTAACAATTGTGTGTTTTTCACTTTCTTCCGTCACACTCAAATATTTTTCTTCTTATTTCACCTACATTTCCTTACTAGTATTCACACACACATTTCAGTCGATCGTAACATTGCATTTCTCCCGAAGATAACACGTAAACATTAATATATTGATAAACAGATTACCTCGATTACTTAAACATCAAAAACTCCCATTCTATTCATTTGCCATACATCTTGAGCAAACCGAAGCAAACATCGATTAAATTCAAAGAGAGAAGAATCTAAGATTTTTCCATGCAAGGTCGCGAACTCTTCAACAACACCCCTCGCATTGTCCAGAAACTGGGGAAAGAGGATTTCGACTCAAAAGTAAAGAAGAATCTCAATTCTGGGGAAGAGGGTCTCAACCTTATAAATGGAAACTATAAATAAGACGACACTGGTTATCGCCTATATTGTCCCTCACCACCCCGGTAATTTCTCTCTTGTTCTTTCAAAGTCGTTTCACCGTTGCTAACAGCAGAAGAAAAAGTTACCCACAGATCGCGTATAATATTTCCCGATCTCGAGGAACGGTTGTCGAGCGATGATCGACGCAGAACTCGCGCGGAGTGGTCGTCGCGAGCTCAAAGCTCGAGCGTGAAGAAGGTCGAGCGGAAGCGAGTCGAAGGGGAGGGAGGTTCCCTCCGCCCCTTAGCGCGAGACGCGTCGTTACCCCGGCATGCTCCATTTACCCCGATAGCTACGAATACGTGTATTTTACACCCGGTGTATCGAAATTTCACGCGTCCCACGCAGACACACCCCACCGTCACCAACGTCACCGTCCCTCTCCACGCGCCAGCCGTTTCACTTGGAACGACAACCATCCGCGACGTAACGATCCGATGTTTCGCGGAGAAAATTTCGCGGAAATTTCGAGCCGTTTCGTCGGGCATAGACGAGCCCCTGCCGGTAAGTTTCCGGGACGTGAAATTTACGCGATACGTTTGCTGATTCCGCCGCCCGACGACGACAACGACGACGGGGCAAAAATTTCCAAGCGAATTTTTCCTCGACACTTCCCCTTCCCCCCTGCGATCCACCCTTTGCATCGAATTCTCACCGAGTTCTTCCCCGTTCGTGGAACAGTCAGCCGATGAAAAGTTTCGAGGTGTGAAATTCTATTCCGCGGATTTCCGCGGCTGGCAAAGCGCACTTCTACGCGATCCTCGACGGAACGAGACGAGAGACGTGCGAAATGGAGGCGAGTTTATTTTCAGAGGAGGGACGAGTTGTTCCTGTTCATG
This sequence comes from Ptiloglossa arizonensis, assembly GCF_051014685.1. Lineage (NCBI taxonomy): Eukaryota > Metazoa > Arthropoda > Insecta > Hymenoptera > Colletidae > Ptiloglossa > Ptiloglossa arizonensis. The sequence continues at coordinate 7,663,934 of NC_135054.1, read as the reverse complement.
AGGAACGATAATCATCGGGGCCGATGATCAGTGATTTCATCGAACCCAGGGAAGCGAACGAGCTACCGGCGATGATTTATCAATCAGAGATACGATTGTGATGTTGTCCGTTATTCTATTTTTACGCGCGTAGAATGGCAAATGTCATTTGGTATTATCTAACTAATGATGTTAGCCGCTTCGAAGATATTGCTGCAATTGTGTACGTTTAGGTTTTAAATTATTTTAAGTTATCATTTTTTTCTTTTTGCTCTGGTAAGTATTCGATCGTTACAAATAAAAAACATTGTAATTCTTGCTCAAATTTACGGAGAAAACGAAGAAATGTTATATTTATATTATAATTCCAATTATTTTAATTTCATATTATCATTCTAGTTCGATTCAAATTGAAACTAGAAAAGAAACAAAATATATTACTTCGTTTTAAATTAGAGACTAATGGAAAATGTATAATAATAGTATCCAGAGCTACTTCAAGTAATAATCGAATACCGTGACTTGGCCACTCGATTGTTAAATGCATCGTCTTATGAAATTGAATGGAAGTAACGAGGCACGTGCAGTCTGCGTGGCTTTTTTAAATACGACTATCGGACATACGAAAGAGGGCCAATTAAGAGTTCAGAGCTGAGAGACGTTTATCGCCAATTTCGGTTCCGTTTTCAGCCACTTGTTCACTCTCCATAAACAGGCAATAGAGTGGAATTGGCAGGAAAAAAAATGAGGCGTCAGACGGTGCACAGTCCACAGATTTGAGTGGTCCTGAATTGATCACTTAATAATGCAAATATGATTTCAGTACTTAACACAGGTTCAAGCATTCATCTTCCAATAGAATTTCGGGTCGAAGGATTATATCGAGCTTTATATCCATGATTTTCGTTGGTAAAATGTTAACAGTTAGAAACTATGGTGTTTAGTTACCAATTCACGTAATCAACCCAGAGAATGAATTTTTTAATTTATCAACAATTGTAGTGGCAATTGCGCTATATTAGTTATCAGTAGTTCATAACACCGAAGATTTTATAATTATATAAATATGTTATGAATCACATTCACAACGATGAATTATTTCTATAATTTATAGCCTTTCTTCTTTGCAACAGGTCTGGGAAAATTTCATTTTAATTGAAAATAGGAAATAATTATTTGAAATAATATTCCAGTATTTAATATTTCGCAACGTTATTTAGAAATAATTGAAATAATTTATTTGAAACAATTCCATTAAAATAACAGGTAATTTAAATAAGCTATGAAGTAACAATGTCATTGTTTACATAACGAATAAATCTTTATTCACATGTATAAACATTTATTCGTCGTTTGAAAATAAATAGCTGATTATATTTTAGAAAATATGTAATATTTTTGTTTTATTTTTAATCTTAATGTACGTTTAGAAAAGGCGGTTATTTCCAAAACTATTTCCTTATTTCATCATTTCAAATGCAGGATTATCATTTTTTAAAGTTATTTCACGAAATATGATGACGCAATTGTATTTCAAAACTGATTGTGAAGTAATATAACGTATTATTTGAAATAATATTTCAAAGAACGTTATTTTAAAAGCACTCGAATCTATGTACTTCGCAGATTCGTCAAATCTAAAAACCGACGTGAGTTCAGTAATAGAATATTTTAGTAACTGTAACAGACTGGTAAGCCCTATTTGTCTTTTCGAAATGTTTTTTCACGCTAAAACATTGTTGAAACACTACAAAAGTAGGTACAGGAATCAGAACACCAATCAGAATCCTTTGGATGATTTTTTGAATTTTTTATGCGCCTTCCACAAACCTGCTACGTGGTGTATACAAGTATTGGAAGTGGAAATGTATATTTCCTTAATTTGGAAGAACTGACCTGTAATTTCGTAGTCCAATTTTGTCCAAAGTTTCACGTTCATTTAGATATACGTTACATTAATTACTGGTGCCAATAGCAGCAACCTGAGTTTAATTAAAGTTTCATAAAACAGAAAACACACGTAGAAAGTTATCGTCTACAAAGTTAATTCAACAATTTAGACAATTCAGTTCTCTAGGGTTTTCTAGGTAGAGCTAAGACTATTGTAATAACTTGATATTCGAATATTTTATAGATATTCAAATGCTACAAATAAACTTTGAACGTTAAATGAAAATGAAAGTTAAAGAAGGAAAGATGAATTTAAAAAGATGAATACTTCAACAAGTATTGTAGTTTCAATAATATTTCTATACCAACCTAGCTTCTAAATTTAATTATTCTGTTCTTTAAATTACTAAAACTATTCCTTTTTTTTTTTACAAATTGCTAGCACCATTCTCCTTTCTTTTAATTCGATAACATTATTCTTTTCCTTTTCCTTTTAATTTGATAACATTGTTCCTTTCTCTTTCCTTTTAATTTGATAACGTTATTCCCTTCTCTGTCCTTTTAATTTGATAACATTACTCCCTTTTCTTTTCTAAGTTGCTAATATTACTCCCTTTTCTATTCTAAATTGTTGAAACTTAAAACGATCCGATAGGTTGTAGATCAAAATTATTCTGCAGTCTGGAAACGCGCATCGTAAGCTTTACAATTTTGCAACCTTCTTGGTCAATGGTCGCGTCATCGTGCCACGTAAAAAGGCGATAAATTCCAGCCGCTTTCTCGACGGCAATGGACCGAAATTCGAAAGGGACCCTCCAAGACGGTCAGGAGATCAATCAAAATTTAGGGAGCATATTCGTGCTGTCGCGTCACGAGAATTCCAGCTACACCGCAAATCTTGATTAACCTCCTCCGTCTTCGTCTCCGGGAAGTTCTAGAATCCCTGAGCGCAGCAACGAGGTGGGGGTGGGAACATCCATTTTCATCCCTCAATGATGCGCGTCTTGTTTGAACCGAGGCGAATATCCCAAGTTTCTGCACGATATCAAATTATTCCGAGGGGAATGATTTGTCATAACCCTAAATGATCTTTTTAACCGACAGAAGGATTTGACGAGCACTTCAATGGCCATAGAAAAAATTTAATAATAGTGCAGATTGTACGAGTATAATTATACGCTTGATATAAACGGTGCGAGCGATGATGGATATTCAAATTGTTTATGAAGATGGAAATGGTAGAGTTTTATTCTTCGTTCGAGAAATCTTGTCAGCGAGAATAAAGATGGTATTATAGTAACATCAAGAATGATATATTTCAAGATTCGATGTATTATTGATGAAGTGCGACTTTAGTAACAAAAGCGATAAAAAAAAATTACTCATGTTGTTCCGAGGGTTTATTTCAAACGAAATTCATCGGGTATTATTGATTTCCAAATTCATAACGCTCATGAATTGAAAAGTTTTATTCAGCTGTTTCGTGTAATTCATCAATTTATGAAAACGTTCAATAGAGCATTGAAACTGTATAACTTTTCGAAAATATCAGAAGTTGGATTGCTATGATGTGAAAATGTACATTTAAACGAAACAAAATAAAAAGGTTCGACGAATCCATAAGCTTTAGCAGAATAATATTTTAACAAAACACAATCCTTGAATAGAAACATCCGAATGTTCAATAAAACTAAATGTAAACCGAAACAAGAACATGCAATACTGAATGCATCGGTAATTTGAAAAACGTGTACTATAATTCTCAACTAACTTTCACAAATTTCACATTTTGTGCACAAACAGATAAAGTCAGTTAAATTTTACATAAATTAGACCCATAAATGTGGCACACAAATACAGGCTATCCAACAAACACGTAAACACAAGATAGATGTTCCGATAAAAGTTTCCTCTTACTGTGACTCTCCAAATGAATTGACTACTGTAATATTATTATTACGTGCATTGTTACTGGTAGTAAACTGGATTGTTATAGGTAATATTATACCAAAGAACCACTTAGTCCTCACAACGTTTACACAAACATTTAAGTAACTTGTATTAAAGTTACGGAGTATTTATACAATCAGAGTACGGAAGATGTTCAAAGTTTCTTCGTGCCGGTTAGACCATCTAAAGCGATACATCCTCTCCTTGAAAATAGTTTTTGTTTCACATTGATAGGACTTTGCGTTGCCGAGATATCGTTGCTTAAAGTTAAACATAATTTTCGAGTATTTTATTGTCGCTGTCTCGCTCGCGCAGTCGGACCTCTCACTGCTGCTCACTGACTATTGACTACTCTCGCACGCCGAGTAGTGCAGCAGTCGGTGACAACGTCTTTTTGCTATACTACAACTACTAGCGAGTGTAGTTTCTGGAAAAAGTAGGTCGCGTTATTTCCGGGTATTTCAACGTTTTGCACGTTTTAAATGCTAAACTTTGACGCTTTATATCTCAGGAACCGCTTGAGATATCGATTTAAAATAAAATACGTTATTGAAAGAATACATTCCTCTATATTATAAGTCTTTATACAATTAAATATTTGATACTCCTCTGGCCATATATTGCGTTTAAAGTTAACGTTATATTTATACACGTTAAAAGAACTTAAATCGATTTGTTCAATTAAGAAACATTCTCCCGTTAATTATTGAACTTTCTTTGTACTAAATGTGACTGTATCTGCAGTCTGTATTGCAAATACTGAAAAATCAATTAATTACGCAATCCATGGAATTGTATGCGTTTATCAAACTGGAGATATGAATGTTTTATTTCCAAACTTTGTACGTACAAGAATGTCAAAGTTTTGCTCAACGAATTGATATAACTTTGTGCAAGTTCTTTTTCTTTAATTTGAACTGAACGATAATAACGAATACATTCTTTGTAAGTACGGTGAATTTACTCTCTCTAAAATGTTTCGTTGTCCCATTCACTGGACTCTTGGTAAAAAGATAAAGAGTCACATCGAAGAGTTCCAGCATAACAATTTACGTTTCGATATATATCAAATTTCTCGTCGCGCGAAGTATGATTGGCGAAAAATTTGTATCACTCTTGCGCGACCATGTAAATAAATTGTCGACAACTGCGTCCGTTTTCACTTCCTGGCTTAAACTATGTGAAATATGTCGGCGGCCTGACAATAGCCGACTGTGTGGTTCCAGCGACACGAACTGTTGTCGACCAATCACACGTTTACCAAGGCATTCGCCGATCCATTGTCGTTACCCGGTTTACATAACGTTTCGATACTCATTGTGCATCGTTCTATTTACTTCCAGGAATTGTTTGAAATTGGCAACCAGATCTGAAATAAAAATTTCTCGGAACACTTTGTACCGCGTGAAATTGACATCGATTCAAGAAAATTGTTCAAGGAATAGGCAAGCATTTTACACGGTTATTGACATAACTGTGTGACTGGACGACTATGTGTTTATTTTCTTCAATGAAACACAACTGAGCCCCACATTCTGAGCCGTACGTCTTCAAGAGAAATTCTGTCACAATTTTATATTCAAAATATGTTATTTCACTTGCTGAATTTAAATTTTCATACGAATATAATTATCCGTTATTGCATTTATCTGTTTCAGGATTTCAGCACCGTTTCAAGTAGTTGCTGCCGCATTGCTTCTTGCTGCTACTATCTCAGCTTTAATTGGACATTGTTACTCGGATCATAGAACTCTTGTTGCTTGTGGATTATTTCTTCTCAGCGGTAAGCATAAAACTCGAACCGAAGTTTAACAAGAAACACTTTTTGACACTAATCGCGTCTTCTTTGATTTAATCTTTTAACAAACACTTGCTTATTTTTATCAATAATGTTCTATATTACCAAATATAAGATATAAAGTATAATTCTTTGTACGTAATTCCCTAGAGACAGTTTAAATTTAAAAAAAAAGTCTTTTCACATTAGTATTCGGTAGTATTTATTATCGCTGTTTGAACGAAGAAATATATTTTTCGCATTAACAAGGAAAGTGTCTACAAGAAGATTAAAACAGCGAATAAAAAAACATTTTCTATATAAAATTTGACACGAGAACTAGATGCGCAAATACCTTCATGATTCAACTCACACGTGTGCAGCTCCGCAAGAATATTACTTCGAAAACGATGCACTCGATGTTCCCCCATAATTGAACACCTAGATAATTCTCCAACCTCGGTGTCAACGAATTTGTTACACAAACCCCGTAATGAATCGTTCAAGAACAAAATAGTCTACGCTAGTCGTAGCAAGAATCCCTGCAACAAGCCGAGAACACAGCGTTGTTAAGGAAAGAGCGAGCAAGCGTTACGAGAGTCTCGTGCAATCTGCTCAGCTCGAAAAGTACATTTCACGCTTAACACGATCCGAGCGTTATAAAGAAAAATGTCGGCCGGGTCATGGAGCCGAGTGCCATAAAATATCATAAAAACTGCGCCGTGTTACAGCGGTCGCCTCTAATCAACGATGATCCGGCAAAAAATCGTCCGTTGGAGAGAAGTCGCGCGGCAAACGCGGTGATTAACACGGCAGCCGCTTTTCAGTACGTCAAAAGCGTCAGGGGAAGAAACGATAAAGAGGCAGAAAATGGAGGCGATTTTTGAAAGCGTACGAGGCGTTTGCTCGCTGGTCACGTATCGAGTCCGAAGCTCTCTCCCTCTCTTTCACTCAGTACGGTCCCCAGGCTGGCGGTGTATCAACCGCACTTTTCTCCGCTGAAAAGCTAACAATGTGATCCTCGAGTCCTCGGCTGAATTCTCCTGGCAGGGGTTCGCACGTGAACAGTTCATAGATCACCTCGGAATCGCGTGTACCAACGCTACTTCTTTGTTCCCCGTGGGAATTCCGTATTCTCGGGAGCTACTTCTTAATATGCGGGGATGCCTCTGGTTCAACATATTGTTTTATTAAATAAAACGTTTACGTATCGAGGGTGAATGTATTATTTGCCGTACGAAGTGAATTATTTGGTTACACGAATCGTGTTCCGTTTTTGGGTTACATTTGACATTGGCTTGCAGTGTTAAAGGGGTAGGTGTACTCTGTCGCGACTTTGCCAGGAAATAAGTTTCTTCCTTGGTGCGATTCAATAGACCCAGCCTGGTAATTTCGGATCAAAACATCGATGTTCTTTTGCGGTGCGTCTTCTTGAAGATTCTAATCTTGAAGGCACTGGTCTGAAAAGCATGTGAAATTTGAAAAACTGGTAACGTTGCAGGACTCTGTACCGAACACTTTATATACTCTAACATCGTACATCAAACGTTGGAGTTGTTTTACACGTAACGACAGTTTTCTTTACCGTGTCTGAACAAAATTAATCATACCGATGTGGACCTAAAGAAGAAAGGTTCTGAAGTGTAGAAGGCGGAATCGCCAAAGGCAACCACATTTTCGCTTCTTAAAAATACTCCAATTTATTATAACGCGGGCTTAAAACTAGTAGGAAAAGGTAACGACAGATTTAGGATAGCAAAGATAGAAAACAGGACCGGAAAAGAAAGTGGAGAAAATTTGAGGAAAGCAGGGAAAGCAATAGGGTAGAAAACTCTCGCACAAGCCTGATCGCCATATGCCTGCGTTCCAGATTACTCGAGAATGAAACGAGGGATCGCCGAAACTAGGAAACAAAACACAGGAAACGTGAAATAGCGAAATGCCAGAGAAATGAAAGTATAGAAGAAAGTGAAAGTCTGCTCTGATATATTCCAGATATTCGTGGTAACTCCAGAACAAAGGACATGCTGGCAACATCAACATGCCACAGTTCAAACAATGAAAAATAAAAAGTAGACGTATGAGTTGTCCTGAAAAATCTAATTATTCTATGAACTGATATTAGTATATATATCGTGTATACTTTACAGTATTAAAAATAAAAATTAAAAACATTGTCACTGCGTAACAATAAAAAATAAGTTCTTTAGAGGCAGCAAGGGTTTCAGTGCTACAAGTTCTCAGTGCTACCAAAAGCAACTGCATTGTAACTGAAGTGCATTTCTTAAGTCTTGTAGAAGTCGTTGAAATGTTTAATGTCTAAGAAAATTATACAAATACTTGACCCGACGTAGCTAACGTTCTACAATTTGTCTACATTGTTATCCACAATTGTATCGATTCAAGAGATACTCTTTCTATCATCAACTCTCTTTTCGTAACACTTTAAACATTACACCTATGCGACACTGTTGCTACATCTCTCTTTTTATAAACAAATCGACTCTGTATGTGCCAATAGAACGTCGTTTCTTGCCACATGATCGATTCCACGAATTTTGTAGGAGCTAACGATAATCCCATCTATTTTCCATATCGACGTTGCTCGTCGTTAAATGAAGTCCAAGAGAAGATTCGTAACTCTTAGTAAATAAATGCAAGGATTGATCGGTATGAGATATAGCTAGGTGATTTTCCAATTTGAGTAAAATCCAAGAGCGAGAAGGTGCCGAACGCAGCAGGAAAGGGCAAATGGAAGTCGTTGGAGAGGATTTCCCGGGAAACACTGACGATTCTGGCTGGGCGACAGTTGATCCAGGGATGGAGTGGACCGATTAAAAATCACTTAGATGGGATCGTCGTTCGGCCGGAAGGACGAAACGCGACGTCCCTCCCCGCTACCTTCGACTTCCGACCAAATAATTCGACGATCGTCGAATTCCTCTCGCCGCGTGTAATTAGTGACCAGTTTATTGAACTTCAGCGGTGTCGGGGACGCGTTTCAATGAGAGGACCCGAACGGGATTTTTAATTAATTCAGCTTTTACCCAGCGCCGGTTTTCGCGAACGACCATCGAGAATCATCTCTTTCCTGGAATAGCGAAGAACGAGTCCCAAGTAGTTTTCGGGATTTCTAAAGAATCGTTGAATTTAGGAGACACATGAAATTTATTTTAGTAATAAAATTTCTAAATGTGCAATTATTCTGTTATTACTACCGACACACTTTTATTAAGAAACAGAAAGCAGTTGTTAAATTTGCAAAAACATTGTACATATTATTTTTATTATTTCGACCTTTCTTGTTTTGCACCTTCGTTAGGAAACTATCATTTTTCAAGCAATTCTAAATTTATATTTCTTATCCTGGAAACCTATTTGGAATTTTCAATTACATTGGCTCTGGTTACAAGTACAGTTACGGTGAAAGGCAAACATTGTTTTTCAATCGAATTTTAACGCAAACAAGTTCGTGACTCGAAAAATAAACACGGCCTCTTTTTACTTACCCGCGCAAATAAAATTTGGTTTAACAATTCCAACATTTTCAGCAAAGTTTGAAATGTAAATTATCGATTTCATATTTACTTGTAACGATTATTTCATACATTTTTATACTTTCACTTATTACTAATATGACTGTTCATTGGTAGATTTATAACCAATTAGATATGTCAGTCCTAAAATAGAAATAGTACGATTAATTAATTTCTATCAATTTTTATTCAATGACTAACGATACAACATTTTCTATCCAATTCGTTTATTTTCTTCCAAACGTTGAATTTAGGAAAGACATGAAATTTATTTTAGTAATAAAATTTCTAAATGTGCAATTATTCTGTTATTACTACTGGCACACTTTTATTAAGAAATACAAAGCAGTCGTTAGACTTGCAAGAACATTGTACATATTATATTTATTATTTCTACCTAGATTTACAAAGTCATTAATCGAGCACACTAAAGTTTTTCATTATCGATAGCAAATCCATTAATGTTTCTAACATCAAATGTCAGAAATTGAACGATTTTACGTTGCCAACGACAATATGAGAATTCATCAGACGCGTACATTCGTAGCGAGACATTTTCTATTGTTTCCTACTGTACAGAGATACACGATTACGATGATGAAGTCACGCAGAACGTAAAAGTAGAATAATTTCCTTCATTCTCTCGGTTCCTCTTCCTTGTTTTCGACTCACTTCCGATGGCTGAGTTTCAAGAATAGCCGATAAAACTCGCGTCGTTGATTCAAAAGTACAAGCACGCGAAACCTCGTTAATTTCATTGTCCGAAACAACAAACGTTCGCTTGTTTGCAATTGAATTATGAAATTTTATGTTATATCGCATATTTCCATTTATTTATATTTCTGTTGTATTACCTTCAAACTAGGCAGGTACCTTAACGTATTTATTGAGGTACTTCTTTGAAGTATTACATACTTCGAAAGAAACAATTATGAAACAAAACACAATTTAGTACAGTTACAATTGCAACTAAAAAAAAAATATATATATACAATCCTCAAATTTAAAAAAATGGCAACACTTTAATGTTGAAACATCAATTCTGTATAAAATCAGAAAAATTCGATATTTCAACTTTAAAGTGTTGCCCTTAAATACTATAAAGACACAACTCCGATACAGTGCACGAAAAATCCGACGAAATGATCATTAATCGGTCGCGAATCACCTTTGTATCCCGCATTTACCAGCAGGAACAAAGTTCAGACGAGTCACAAAGACGCAATACTTTCCACTTGATCATCCGGTTTTCATTTCGTGCGTTCCTTTCCTCAAGGATCGCCGAGTAATCACGCTCGGAGTAAAAGCACAGGAACCCGGAAGTTCCTCGCCGAAGGCTCGTAATTACGTGTCGGAGAACAGCGGCCACTGTGGAGATAGAGGGCAAAAGAAAAAGATGGACACGAAGGATACCGAAGGAGGAGCAGAGAGTGCAGCTAAAACTCGAGCGAAGGTTCAGTCTGATTTATATCGAGCTTTACTACTGGACTCCGGGCCGATCTCGTCTCTCGGTTTTCGAGGGTGCGCACTACTCTCGCAGTTTCTGGAATCTGGATCAGGAATTTCTTTGGAATCCTCGCGGATTCCCCGCTTGATCGATAACCCTTATTCCGTACAGAAAATCCTGATTCATGTCTTTCAAAAGATGCGTCGTCTTCGCGCTCGGTCGAGCTTGTTAATCAAATTTCAGTTTCGTTACAATCGTTACGTCCGATACTAATTACCACTCTAGAGATCCGAATTGGTAATTCAATAATAGTAGAGTTCGTTGGGAATAAAATATGATGAGAAATTTGTGCAAAATTTTGTTTCGGTTTGATAGTAGATTGATAAATATATTACGTGTCTCGTAGACAGTTCTGGGTTAACAGAAAAGTGCGAAGAATTGTGTCTATTTTCTTTTTTGTAAACTTCACTGGTATTAGAAATATATTAGGTTTCTCCTTATTCGTCAACTTAAGACCTTGAAAGGAGACACGGAGACATTTTAGTTTATCGTTGCTGTTTTTCTTTCTAACTGCATCATCGAATTACACGGATGAAGCAGAGATTAAATAGACGAAAATATTGGGTTGTAAATAATTTTGAGACCGATTTAAGGGCAGTGCGGCAAGAAATGGAAATAATTTGTAGAAATTTGTATGTTTTAACGAGACTTCGTTTTATGGCGTTCAATGTTTTTAGGTAATTATAGAAATTAGGAACGTTTAAGCTAATCCAGAGAGGCGGACAATTCTTTTAAGTGGTAAAGAAAGAAGTGTGGTAAAGTGGTAAAGAAAGTCGTGTACCTTGCAATGACGCGAATACATTGTTTCGGTTACAAATTAACTTAATGAAATTACACTGAAAACTAAACTCGTTAGTGAGATACTGTAGTTTATTGAGAAATTATGACAATCAAGGATTCGGTAGTATGTTCAACAGAATGGTTTGAACGTAACTATCGGAAATTTAATCATACCGGTTCGAAGGTTAGAGAGTTACTGTTTTAGGCCCGGTGTACATAGTAAAGGAAAATCGTTGAGGGTAGGAAATCGTTAGGGATGGAAGGTCGGTTGTCGAGATATTGGAAATGGAAAATTCCAGAGGCTGATAGCGTTTAGTGTTTCAAGTGTAACGCGGATAGTGGTTTATGGTGCGGCCTACGTCCATGTTCAGAGCTCGTGCGTCGTATTTGACGATATTTTAAAAATAATTTTAACATAATAATCCAAATATTTACATTCTATTGACTGAACAATTTTTTGCAAGATACAACTTCATAACTCTCCTTCACTCGTTGCGACAGTTATAAATATTTCACGAATTTTAGGGGCAATTCAATCACTCGTTTGAATTTTTCCGACACGACGTTGTACCACTTTACACGTTAAGAACATTTTCTTGTCGCAGGTAAAATTGAAATTTCAGCCAAGTGGAGCGTATGTTGCATATAAAATAACTCTTCACGATGCAACCGCTTCCTTCTTTACTCACTACAGTTTAAACTGTTATTATGATGTATATATGTCGTGATTTTTCTAAGAACACTGCTCATCATCCCATTTTGTTCTTATCGTAAAATATTATGTTAGATTGTTGCAAGAGAATTCTTACAGAATTTCAAGTACGATTGCATACTTTAATGTACTTGATCCGAAAGAACTTTTGTCCAAAAATGTCCAATTCGCGTGTCATGTTTCTATACTTATATTTTGTAAAATAATAATTTATTAAATTATATTCACAACATTAGACACCAATTTCATATAACATTCCAAGTTGTATGTAACGATCTTTAATTTTTACAATTACAAAATTGATCTATGTTAATACGAAAAACGTACAATTTTATATTTTTTGATATAAACTAATGTAGCTATTGGGCACAATTAAATGTATAAACGGGAACATAAGTATTTTAGAAATCTACGTTGAAGCGATGCGCAAATTGATGTTGACTTTCACAAATAAAACCCAGGAGTCGACGTGAAGTTTCTTTGTTGACGTGTTTTCACATGTAGGGAACTAGACGCGACGTTTTATTGGCGGAATCGAAAGCGATACAATATCGCGAAACTCCCTTACGCTCTACCGTGCCGAAAAAGTTCTTCGCGGTAAACATCAAAGACGAGCCCGTTCGAAGTGAGAGTACAGAGTGAAAAGCAATACGAGGTCGATTTTCTCGACCTCGATAATACGAAGCACGAACCAATCGCTTTTCGTCTGTACGAAAGAACCGTATGTATGTAACGTACTGTGAAGTGCATCTGCGGAAACTCGGAAAGACACGCGACGCGGTAACGAATTGATCGAAACGGTTCTTACTCTCTTCGGAAGTATCGAAAATATAAGTTCCATGTATCGTAGGTAATATATAATCGTTTAAGCGTCTACGAGACCAGATGAATAACCATTTCTCAACCGCCATAATTTTAGTTTAACTACGAACACGGTAGAATTTTAAATTCTTGCACGAATAGTATAAAACCTCTTGTTTAAATAAGATTACAGTAAAACTGCATGTTTGAATAAGTATATAGCAGAACATACGGTTTACATAAGAATACGGTAGATTCCCAAGATTAAATAGGGATCTCCAATTTAAATAAAATGATATTTTAAGAGATCCAGCAAACGAGCTAATATGGAGACACGATTTGTCGGCGAATGGAATTTTTTCATACTTTGGGCTGTGTTTTAAATTATTCTACTTATTCTACGTTTCGAATGGAAGAAATAGATTTTAATTATAGAAATGAAAATGTATTATAACGTATACATACGTGCGAGCAGAAGAAACCGAACTGTGTTTGTATCTCGACGTCGCAGTCAGATAACGTTTTATATTAACACTAGAACTACCGAAAGGCATCAATTTGACTTTCATACTTCTTTACAATTACTCAATTATTAACCTTCAATATTCGAGGAAAATAACTGAGACTAAAAAATAAACTTATTTAATAACGATTTTTAATTTGGTAGTCTTAATTATTTTCTCTGGGAAAGTTCTAGAACGAGGACCGAAATATTGAATCGATATAAAGCTCGAGTGACCGATAAAATTTTCATATTTAACATCGAATTGCCAATTCTGCTAAATGCTCGATTAATATTCCTAATGCATACGTATACATATTACAGTGTTCGTGCAAAATTAACAAGACACCGATCTAATCGATTCTCTACAAAATTACCTAATTACACGGTATCTCCGCGACGTGCACAGGACTGAATATCAAACCACACGCACGTATGTACGATAATAAAAGTCCTGTGCGAGAAACACGCTCTATTATAATTTCTACGTTAGAACTAGGAACCTATATGGCCGACAAAAGGTATATGAAAAATGAACTCGAGAAATTTCGACGCAAAATGAAGTTCAGTCGTAAAAGCAATTGCCACGGGTGCAATAATTAACTACCGTATTCAGCCGAGCGAAAGCAGTCATTGTGTCTACGTGAATTATCACCGCTGTTGAGTATACGGGACGGTTAAACGTTCGGTTAGAAAACGGGCCGACATTTTCGTCGATGCTCGGATTGTTCATTTTGTTGAACAAATTTTTACGACAATTACAATTGGTCTGCGTTCCTATGTCGAGCGAACCCTCGTTTACGATTTCTCTACTACCATCGTGGATCCCGTTTCCAGGAATTAACAGCAAATTATAACCACCGCCACGTTCCATGGGCGTTTCACGAGCAAATTCGTCAACCACCACCAACCAACCCCCTTCCCCCGGCACTGTCACACAGGACTGTATACGTCGACGAACAAACGAGGGAAATTATCTACAACGGCTGAAGTAATAACGTTTAACTGCGCCTCCGCGAACTGGGAAAGAGGACGGAAGGACTGCAGAGAGCGCGGAATTATAAATTGTTGGGGCATAGTTGTAATTGTTTCGTCGTTCGCGGGGGAACGGAGTTCAGAGGGTAGTGGCTGGCCGACCAGGGAACGTCGTTGGCGATCCACCCCCTGTTTCGTTGCTACGAGAACACTGTAAACACCTGCAGAAGTACGCACACGTCTGGCCAGCGATTATTCTACGTGTTTTCGGGGGCACCTCGTGGGAACCAAGGGGCGATCTCTCCGCACGACACTAGCCCCTGCACGTATTTCGAGAGACTTACGAGAACAGGGAATTGCCGGCACGAAAGTTTTGACGATGACAAAAGCGCCGAAATTGCACTGCGGTCGAGGGGATACTACGGTCTGACGTTCTGGAAAAATCGATTTATCAATTCTCTCGTTTATTTTGGAATCTATCCTACGGGTAAATATAGTTGGAATGCGAGATATTGTTACGCTCTCGGAGTGTAAGGTAACACTTTAATGGGAAATGTATTATCGAATCTATGATTTTCTCTTTCAAGTGTAGAACGAATGCTCAGCTTATAATTGGTACAATCTTAGGGTTGTGTACATTATTACTAGGTATCGGTTGAATACAATTTTCATATGAAAAATACTTTAATAATGAAGTACTTTGAATAAAATTCGGTAAGTAGGATATTCACTTAATCTGACCAAACATTAAACGATAGTTAAAGTTTTTATTGAAAAGATGGAAATTATTCTATGATAATTACGAATTTCTTGATTATTGTTTATCATGTGAATCTTAGTATAAATAGGAACAGTAAGTTAAATAAAGTTTGAGTAAGTGAAAGAAAAAGACTAATTCGAAATAATCAAGTCTGGATGCCCTGATTATAACCGTAATTGCCTTAAAGTGGATAAAGCAATCATTTTTTGTTACATCGAATAGGAAATTTACTATCAAAGCGAATGTAAATATTGTACATTTATAAATGAATTCATATTATCAATATATCATAATAAGGAATCGATAAATACACACACACTGTAACTAATGTAGAAGATGGAAGTAACCACTGAAATAGCGAATAAATGGTTATAATTAAATTTTTCTAAACTATGTTATCAGATTCGTTTGTTTACAGCATGGAATACTCAAAGAAGTTGCGATATAAATCTAATACCCGTTTCATAATGGAACGGAATATATTTACAAGTAAACGTATATAACGTGATCTCATGTTTTTCAATTTTTTTCAAGCGAACATTCAAATTTGCCGCGTCGTACAATATCTATCAAATATACGACGTACTATTGCAACGCACTCGAGAAACAATGTTATTTCAAGGGAACTAATAACATAAAGTCGGCCAGCTTTTGTGTCATACATTTTACCATCGTTGATACATTTTTTTCCTATTTCGCGCAAAAACAAAAGCCCGGAAAAAATTTTATTAGAAATCGGGATATAAAAAAATTCTGCTCGGGACAAAGGATCGTCCTTTTCTATAATTTCTGGTTTTTCGTTTCATCAACTTTAATTATAGAGTTTTAAAAGGAATTAAGTACGAAAAATACAGAGACAAAGGAATTTCGTGGCTACGCACAATCGGAGATTACATATACTCATAAACGTGAACTACGTTATTTCGAAACAGCAAATTTAATTAATTATCCCGTTCACAACTTTTCGATTCTCTTATTAGCTCGGTCCTCTGAATTCTTTATTAAAAACGAAACTCTATGTCTGTACGACGGCAAAGAATTTTCACGAACGTTGCAAAGAATTTTTTCCCAACTGGTACACGTAACGGTAAATATTATACAATATTTGCACTAAAAACCGCACCAGTGGAGTCTGTTAATTAAAATTATACAAGAAACACGCGTTGAACAGTGGAAACGTTGTCTGCGTAAAAAAGTAACTGTTTCAAACAAATTTTTGCCTTGAGGAGAATCTGTTTTTGAACGTAATTGTATACTTAACTCATTCTCATCGCGAAAACTTTAATTTCAACTCTTAAACTAGCGTAGAAGTAGGAATTATTTGTTTACTGTACATAACGAAATAATGAAATCATACAGAAAAATAAATTCATTCTGAGGAGCAATCAATTCAATTCTATCAATTATTCAAAGCTTCGTGCTGTTTACATTTAATTAATAAAAATGAATATTACTGATACGATTTTGTTGATTTCTTTTGTGCTACGTATGAAAAATCAACGTCGTGCGCAATCAGTAGATTTTCCATTTGAATACAATTATTGTAATATCGTACATTCTGCAAATAAAGTTTATTCATTCGAATGTATTAAAATCGTTCATTCAAAATTACAAAGGAATCTCAATAAATGCTAAAACCCGTCAAATAACAATTAACCGTTTAAAATTCTTCTCACCGAGTATTCTTCATAACTGTAAATTAAAATATTTGTGCATTTAACTCTTTCTATCACGAAAATAGACTGCTCTCAATGCCATAAGAGATAATCTCGATTTCCTTTGCCATCGAGTACGAAAATGGGCCTCCATTTGCAATCTCGTGCACCGCCGATTAAAATCTTCCACAAGGGTGAAAAACACGGTTTCCGAAATTAATTTCGCGTCCATGTGAGGTCTAATGGTTTTAATTAACACGTGCATCGACGAGGAAGATGTTCCGTTTCCGTGGTAGTTCAAGTTGAATCTAGGGAGGGCTGAGTTAAACACAAAGCTTTATTGTGCTCGGCCGTACGTCGCGGCGTGTACGTGTGGATGGGTTTGGAGCTTGTGTGCAAGTCGAGATTAATGCACCAAGAAGCGCATTACCGGTGGTGCTTAGCGTGAGGGAACAGTAAAGAACGAATGCAGGAAAACCAGTGGTTGCTTAGCGTGTACCGAACGACGGATGCAAGTTGCTTCTTTGCGATAGATCGAATTCTAACGCGCCTGTATTCGCGTCCTTTGTAACCTTTCCACGCTGCCTTTTTCTCTTGGGATGCACTTTCCATAATCCATACATCAGACTTTATCGCACATGGGGTTTGTTTCTTAATGTAGAAAATGTTTAAAGTCGCATCAACCGCTTATGTTGATCCGTTTTGTTTTTTGTAATGTGTGTTTAATATCGTATCAACCGCGTCTAGGTGGTTACTAACAATGGTTCAATAATTTACACAGAGGAACGTATGTATGTAATTTGAATCAAGCACTATCGAAAATTATCATAGTTTTCAAGAAGGGTATTATTTGATCAATTTTGGGACCATCGTCAAAATTTCTTTTAAAGTTTACTCCGACTTAGTTGAGGATATTTGTTGTAATTCGATCATCGAATTCGTCGCAAATTGTTATTAGAGATTGTTCAATGAATTCATGCCTTTGACGAATGCAATCTTTCGATCGATTTGGATTTGTTTGAACCTGTTGTGTCATAAACTGACGTGGCACGCGACATTTGGGTATAATTTTATATTTACATTTATATCGAATCATAACTTTGATTTTGAAAATATCAAAATGATAGAAACAGAAAAAGATTACTATAACAGCTTATTTCTTGAATAATTTCACACACTCAAGGTTAACAGCGTTAATGGCAAGATGGATCACAGTAACGTAAACATAATTGACCATACCCTTTGTCATGTATAACTTCTATTAAATAATTTCTATTAAATAATTCATAACCTCTTTCATTTTGACATAGAAAAAGCGAAACATGAGAGTAATCGGAGCTGTGATACAACCGAAAAGTCACTGAATCAATTTGAATTGAATTACGCAACTGTTTAAACTAATTCTTTTATCGCATAATTACGGATTGTGTAACTGAGTGACGTAACATTATAATTAAATAAATTTATATTATATGGTAAATTATTTTTAGAGTACAAATGCTCTAACTATGCAAGGAATTAAATTACAGGATTCCTTTCTCAATACACCCTTTACTTACGTATCCTACTTTATTATATAACAGAAAGCAATAATATAAATAAAACGATGCAAAAGTAATAACAAATATACTTTTTGTAAGTACTTTCTGGACAGACAAAAATGTCAGAATATAATCAATCTTCATAGAATTAAACATGAATTTTTAATACCTTGTTGTTAGCCTCTTTTCTAAAAACCTTTCTTAGACTTTTAGGCATTAAGTGTGTTGACGCGTAATCGAGACAGAGACGATAGGCTTGTGAGAAACACGTCAAACGACAGCCAAGGATGCGACGGTCGATAATTTACGATCGACTGCTCGTTCCTTGAGCCGTGAAGTTAAGCAGACAAGGACCTCGAAGCGCTCGTTTCTAACAGTTTGAACATTGTCTAAAAAATAGGGATGCCTGAGATTCCTGAACGATCGAAGACAACATGCGCGTCAGTCGCAATCACGGTGCTTAGTATATTGTACAAGTACATTTTTAAATATAATAAATGATGTATCGACAACTATTGTGTCCCAAATAAACAACACATGACCTCTACATACTATTTATTACTACATCTTAATTTAATACAAAGGAGATATGTGAAAAATTCCATAATTGTTTCCATACTCAACAAAATGACTATTTTTGTTCGACTCGGGTTCTATATTCTTTTTCATTTTTGTAAAAGAACATTTTTAAGAACCGCTAATTTTAAACAAATTACTCCAGGGATATTCTCTCGTCAGTCACGAATTGGATCGATGACGAGCGTTCAAATTTAATTTGATGCATACATTATCTCTTAATAATAAACGTGTACCACGTAGGAACATTGATAGATATCTTCGAAAATATGTTAACAAATGTGAGTATAAAAAATTAATGACTGGCTATGAATCAGTATTATACCTTCTTTTATATCTCTATCGTATCAATTATGCTACATTCGATCGATACACAGAAACATTTGCCCTTTTACATTTTTAATTACATTTCTGTAATATTTTATACACGTTCGTATATTATACATTGTTGAAATATTAAACAGTGAATTTTTATAAAGAATATTACACAGTGTTCATCCTACCTTGACATCAGTATTGTCTCTCACTGGTTGCTGTCTTTTAATTCTTGAATAACTTGATAAAATACTTTTACACATTTCTTCACCTCGCTTTTACCGGAAGTTGAATGTAGTGAAACGTAGACTGGAACAGTTTTTCAAAGAACCTGCGTAAACCTTATCGCACACAGTTCACTTGACATACTAACCCGGCTCGGTCGAATAACAATAACTTTATACCTGAAGTTCGGTTGGGTGTAGAGTTCCCACTCACCTCCGTGACAACAATCCTTAGTTCAGAACGTAAAGTCACTCGTTACCTACTGACCCTGATTATAAACCTAAAGGAAAGTATACAAAAAATTATAAAAATATAATTTACGTGTAATAATTTAAAGTACATACTTTCTCTATTCGTCGTTGCATGTTATATTTCTGTGGTTACATTATTAATTCGATTTGTTGTCGATACAAGAATCGAAGGTGGAAAAGAAGCATTGATATTGGTATAAAACAATTCTCCCCCGCTATAACTTTCTATTCGTTTACTGTAACCTGAAACATTCGAAAGGATTACCAATTAGAATATTCTTTAAAGTTTCTCAAAAGCTCAATTCAAATTCGAGCTTCAAAATTGTCACAGAAATTCTTAACACTCTCCCTGAACAGTTTCTTACGTTTCTGCGAATGATTTACAATGTGTCTCGTTAGTATGGTGATTAAGTGTTTCTGCAATTGACGCTCGACAAATCGCTGAATTTTTTGAACAGTCTGTTCCGAGAGTCATGCAGATGCGAAGAAAGGAATCGAGCACGAGGGGTAGGATGTTACGCAACGTCTCGTCTCGTTCGGTTAATCTTGGGGAAGCCATTACACATTTTTTTACATTCCCTGCTTTCACCAGCTCATGATTTTCAACACGGTTTCTCGCTGTTTTATTCCAAGCGCCCGTTTCTCGGTACATTAACCTCGCTTCCCCGAGACGCGTGTTAACTTTTACGAACTCCCGAATAATGATATTCAACGTGAACGTTTGTAACGTTTGCTCGATTAATTCGGTGGTCCGAATTTTCAGTAATTTTCTGTACTGCTGCAAATGTCAGAATTTTCGTCCGTACCATGAAAATGATAAATACGTTATCCTCCGTATCATTGGTCCAACATCTGTCGACGTACGTTTTGGACTTTTAATTAAATTTTCCTTCGTTTACTTTTTAATTTCCACGTCGGTCATAACGATACCAATTCGATAAATATAATCAGCACGCGAATTTGCAGAGATGCATTAAATTGTACGATATCGGATTCCTCGGAAAATTCGAACGAATTTTCATATTTCCACTCGCGGTACAAGGAATAATTACGCGAACACGTGTAAAATAACATTAACGATGCGTCAGCCTAATGAACCGTACTACTTTTCAGTGATCTCGTTAACTTGGAGCCATTGTACATTTCGTTTCTCAATTAGATATCACGGACCTCGCTCCACCGACTGTATTAATTTATTCATTATCTACGAGTTGCTCCGCGAATTGTTAACAATTTTCACCGCCATGTTCGCCAATTCTAATGAACGTTGGCGATACAATGCTCGTTTGTTGCATCACCGCGCCCGAAAACGGTGGTACTAATTATTCCAATTAATCTCACCCCTCGTCGGGGACCACCGTCGAAGTGCACTTCGTGCTGGAATTGTTTTTTACAAGTACGCTGTAAAGCATCATTAAATCGTCGCTGTGCAAGCCCCGTGTCCAGCGTCGCGGGACCGTGAGAAACGGAACGAAAAAGCGACGGGAATTTCTGCGCTTTACGCCGCGAAATGAGTGGAGAGAACTCGTCAGAGGGGGTTTAGTGCCTAGAGCGGCGAACGAAAAGAAAAGACGTCTCGTTAAGGTGACTGTTTCAACCCTTGAAAATTCCGTCGACGAAAGAGGCCAGGAGAAAGAACGAGAGAGAGAGAGAGAGGGAGTCTGGACGTCGACGAGAAACACGCTCGGTTCGACGTGCTCGTTCTCACGTAACGGTGGCCGTATTTATTTTAAACTGAAGCGCTTTCTGCCTCGCTAATTGACGTCGAATGTTTCCGGCCGAGCGTGCAACTATCAGGTCATTTCAGAAGTCTTCGAATAGTTCTCCTCGAGCAAGTCGAGGGATGTATGTACGCGTAAATAAAAATACACATAAGACGTCCACAGTGTGGCAATTTTCTTGTACGATTTTCACTTTAACGTTAAATTTATCGATGTCTTCTACGATAGGATAGAAATCTCTTTTTGAACGTAAACTCATCCGTTTATCGAGACACTCACCATCTCGAGATACTCTGTATAACGCTTAGTTTTTATTCGATCTAAGGGAAATCTGCATTAGTTTCTAGGTTTAATATTGAATATTTTTGTATACTTTAGTATATTCCTGTTAATATTTACAGCGGAATATTTCAGATTTATTTATGATTATTGTAAGATTTTTATCTGTGTAATTGTACGTGTTACATGATATTTTGCATATACATTTATGTTTTATTTTATTGCAATAGAAATTTGATCATTCAACGTGTTCTAGACTTCTGAGAAGTTTTAGTTTCGAACGTCTTTCGTTGTGATTTACGTCGCATGATGCAAAATGATTTTCATACAACGATGTTCCAAAGTATAGGTCAATCTGGAAAATTTGATAAAATTCAATCGTAGGAGAAAAGAATGTTTTCAGGGCTGCGTCGAACGGTATTCTGGCATCATTGTAGTGTATCAATATCTAAGGTCTGCCTGAGAAAATCAATAAACACCCAGCCTCCGCTTTCAAAACATGGATAATCTTCGTGTACACTCCGGACAATGTTTCAATTAAGGCTCTAGAACGGCTTCGCGGTTTCACACATCCTCGAGAAGCCATGACCGACGTAATAAGCGAGGTTCGACCTCTTGGAGATTCAAGACGATCTTAATAAACCAAAGACCATCCTCTTGGGAACACCTTGAAACCCTACTCAAGAGTTTGAGCGGTCGATATCAGTGGCTGGGCGGCCACAAGACGCGTCGTTTTCCTTTTTTGTGGGTAATAAACAAGTGAGAACTTCGATGCATGAACATCAACTATACGAACCTTTCTTCGACAAGTATCTCGATTACGAAAGTAATAAAATTATGTATTATTCGTACACGTAAAGTATTGATGAAATTTGGACAAGCCTCGTAACAGACTGTACCGTGATCCGTAGCATTTAATTAGAATTCCGACGAGTTTCGAATGAACAGTAACAAAGAATGCAGATTACAAATCCAATACAGATAGATGCTGAGATATTGTGTATTATCTGTGTTGAAATTTTTGGTTATAGCTGCGATTAAATAATAGTTTGGTATTTCTATTTTACCAATAAATTAAACTTTATTAATATTCCGGAAGGTATATCTTTTACATGTGTTCTTTACGAGATCGGTTTTTAGACTAATTGCGAATCGCTATTCGTCGTAATAATAAATAAACTCTTACTTTGTTTAATAAATATCATTTTCTAGATTCTTTATATACTTTATATACTTTATATACATGCATACGGCTACCAGAGATGATTTTTGTCGTATCATCTTTAGATGGTATTAAAAATTGAACAATCTGTATGTTACAGGAACTTAAATATTAAAGATATGAAAACGAAGTAGTATACATTTCGTTATTAATATTTCTTCAACACTGTTATCGTATTATTATATATACGAAATGTTTGTCGATCGTGTAAGTACATTTATTCGTAACGTGCGTCGTAGTTCCCTAAACTGCTTCATACATCCCAAAATTCGAAATAAACAACGCGCAACAAGTTGCTGCTTACATATGCATTCCTGCCGTGAATTCGACAATTTGCCATTTGTCAGGCCCTTGCGACCGTGAAAACGATGTAAATTCCCGATTAAACACTCTCTAATGCTCGACGAAACTTTTTCGGCAAGTCAAACGACTTCCGATTCCCAACGGTGAGAAAAAAGTACCAAGTTGTACACGAGACATTCCACTCTAAATCGTTCACTTCTTTCCACTCGATGTTGGATACTTTGCTAAAATAAAATTACGATACAGTCCGTGTAAAATAAGGGGAAGGTGGAATGTGAGTCAACATTTTGCTGCTTTCGAAGTATTAGGTTATTCGGAAAGTTATTTCGTTTTCCAAAATGGAGAATATATAATTCACTAAAATGTTTATACACTCTAAAGAAATCGTGTTTCATTTTCACCAAAAAAAAAACGAAATGACTTTCCGAACAACCCAATAGTTTAAAGAATATAAGATACGAGAATTCATAATTTTGCAAATTTTCGTGAAAACTTTTTTATCTTCGAAACTATCAATTGTTGAGTCTACCAATTTAGTGTTCTCATCGAGAAGGATAAATCTTGGTGGGGATAGTCGATCCGTTTTGGATATTGGCCTTGAATCCCTACTTTATTTTGTTTTACGAATATTTAAAGTTAATTCTACATTACTTGGAATGGCTTTCTCGACATTATCTGAACGGAACATTTAAGAGAGTTTACAAGAGTTAACAATTTTCTATACAAAATGAATGAATCTAATTACCAGAATATTTGGTATCGCGATAACTGTGAACAGCGTTACTCAATGACCGCTGTACTGCCTAGTCTCACAAACCAACACCTACTTTGCTTTGTTTCTGAAACACATCCACTAAGCTAACATCGTAATCAATTAGTCCGGTCAAGGACTTTGAGGGAGGTAAACCTTCTCTGACTCTGCCACGAACCCTTTGTCCCTTTGTCCCGTGGTCACTCTTAGATCGCCCCAGCCGTTTCTTTCCTTAAAAAGAGAGAGTACAAAGGAGCAAGTACCTTATCTCGTTTTACAAAATGGTGGACTATTGAAATCAACACCACTATACCACAGAAGATAGCCGAGGTCCGATGAGACACCAAAAGAGAAGTTTTCGTTGGCGGGAAAGTGTCCTTAATCTACGACTTTAAGCATAGTTGAGGTTTCCTAGGTTAGTAGATATAGGTATATCTTATCCTATCTTATTTAACTAATTTTCGTTAGTTGCAGGCCTTCGAAGGTCGATTAAAATGTCAGTTTTAATTTATAATTCACATCAGAGGTCATCTTTTCAGCTTCGTGGAGTACACAGATACAGCACTGGGTCAGGTCGTCGCCCGCTACAAGCAGAGTTCAGATTTCCATTATCCTTGCGGGAGAACATTCCTTTTCCGGATAATACTTAACAGAGTCTACCATAAACAAGTGTCACAATCTCCTCGCGAAGAATTATTCGAGAATTTGAAGAAGAATTACATACTTTAAACGAAGGGAAGTTTCTCCGGAAGATTCGAACGTAGCGTGTATATGATAAATAGCGTATATTGAAAAATGAGAACTCAAGTCTACACGGGGAAAGGATTACAAACGATGAAAAGAACATGAGCTTTATCACCTTCCTGTGTACCGTTGAAGAAATTTCGTCCAGATTCGCATGGTTCGATACCGAATCGAAGGAAGGAAGCAGAAAAAAGAAAAGAAACGTACAGAAAAACGTGAACCCTCGAGTTCTCGAGCCGTTTCGGGTGGAGCTCTCTAAAGCTCTTCCTACATTATTTTATCTCCCTTCTTACCACCCCCTGAGGCCTCTTTCGCTCGACTGCGCATTCCTTTTAGCGATTTCAAAACCCCCACCGTCGTCACCGCGGCCGCGATGGGCGACATCCGCTTTCGTTTCACGTTCTACGAGTTCTCCACGCGTTTTCTACCCGCCAGGCCAGGTCCGTTCCGGAGCTCGTAAAAAAGGGGATTGCGGAATTTTTAAAGAAAATACTTCCTACCGAGGAATTGGGGACCACCGATGATTAGGCGAGCCCCGGTCCTCTCGTGGTTCTTGAACGACGTTCCGTTTTGCGAGCTCGAGAAGATTGAACGACGGGTCAGAGTGCAATCGATTATTGACGTTTGACGATTTCTCGACCCCTTTGTTTCTTTTCAAACCGAACTGTAGCACGTACTTCTTCGACTCGAAGGACCAAACGTTCAAGACCATCGAGTTATGGACTCGAGGAGATTTGGCAAAAACGAACACTGCGATTTGCCAAACGACTCGTCGATGGGTGACAATTTTTTAAAGTATACCTTAAATAGAACATTGTATAGAAGTGTGTATTTGTCGTTGAAAATGAAACGAACTATTGCGACTCGTTTGAGAATTTTCTCGAGTCTGTAGAAGAGTAGATGGAATACATATCTCTGTAAGATTCCACGGTTAAGTTAAAAACCAGATAAATAGTTTGATATATTTACAGCCTCCAATAAGTGATCGAATGTTTCGCACAGCGTGTCAGTCTTTTTGGTAAAATTTTTTGGAGAACAAAAATTCGACTGAGAATTTCATCGCAGCTCAACGACCCATTATGCGCAACTCTTCCTTCCTGATTTTTTCGTCTTTCACTTTCCTTCCATCTTGGAGAACTTCTTTCATCTCGGAAAGAATGTTCAATTATACAACGTTGTTCGCGAAACTTTTCGGTATCGATGGCCCATGCTTTTGGCGGATTTCTGAGAAGGAATACACAGCCCTCGGGGAACGTAAATTAATATTCGGCTAGAAGTGTTGTAAATCAAGCTACAGACTTCAAGATGTTGGTTCGGTTTGTTTTTCCGTGTTTCGCGCCGGAAATTACATTTTCCGCTTCGTTAAGCTTCAGGTTGCGCGAAACATTTATTAGTCTCTACGCTGAATATAAAATAATTCGCGTTAAACGAGATTGGTTAAAATCATCTTTCCTTCCTCTATTATTTATTACTTCGATCTACAAATGATGAGTGTATTGTGTTCAGCTTCTGAAGTACACTTCTTGGTCAAGAATATTTAGAGTACCGAAACTATGATAATCTAGCTATATATTATTCTGGAGAGTTTCCGTATTTTGTCAGAATTAATACACAAGAGTATATTTAATCGAATAAATGAATACTGATACTACAGAATGAAACTTCTTTAACGCTATGACAACCGTAATACGGAGTAGTGAAAAATATTATTACCCGCTTTTCTTTTCTTTACGGTTAAAATGGCAACTCGAAATTGTTTAAACGAACGATATGTTCTGTTAGGAACAGTCACATCGATTATAGCATTGCAACCGAACCAGGCACGTAACTTCAACCCCGACGCGACATTATCGGAATATAAATTAGTAATCAAGAAACAGGACAACGCATCTCTTTGAAGTCTCAAGAGCAATTGTCATTAAACAGCTCATTAATTTTCTTGTCGGGAACTAATAGCTGCCCATCTCCATTTATCGACATCCCCAGTGTCCCCGTTAATAGAATATAGTAAAACATTGTAACACGTATAACAATATACGTCATACACTACCAATGATTTTCGTTGGTTATTCGACCTATGAATTGTAAAAGTTTCTTTGAATTAACGACACATTAAATTAAACAAAAAATAGTAAATTAAACATTATTTACAACAAGTTGGTCATCTTCGAAATAGTCAAATATAATACGTCTTATGTCCTAAAAGAAGAATATAAATATGCAACACAAGTAAGAAAAAACGAGGCAAATACAAAACATCGGAAAAGCCACAAACTGGTCCATTCCAATAATCATTCTATACACTGGAGAAGAAACGAAACAGTCGTTGTGTATTCGGTTAAACAATCGTTATCACGAAGCGTGTGTTCTGACAAAGGTCGTTACAAAACTGTTCCTTACTGTTTAATTACATTCAAACCTGACAAACGAAAAATATTTGTCCCTCCAAGTCTTCACCTGTCAATCTAGGTGAGACATCGATCGAATTTCATCTACGTATCCTGAGAAAATGCCAAGGTTCGGTTCAAAGTGGGTGACAGCTTCACAGGGAACAGTCTCAACAATCACAAGTTCGAAACGTCGATTAATATCGAACCGTTTATCGAACAATTCGCGAATTCGAACGTACCGACATCCAAATGCAACCTAGACCCTCGAAGAGTGCCCCGATCGAAAAATACTTCCTCGAAGAGAAACCCCGACGGAATATTCTTGGTCGTGTGAAGCTTCGTATTCGATTACGACGTTTCCAAGCAGAAAATAAAAGCGTCAAATAAAACTCCTATTCCCCCCCTCCCCTCTCCAGATTGACGCTACCGCGTCGCTGGGAACCCTATCAAAGGAGACTCATCGACATTTCGCGATTCCCGTTCGGAATATCGGCCCGCAATACGGCGTGAAGTGTAAAACCGACAGAATGGAAGTCAATTTACGAATACATCTGGAGAGCCGCGAAGAAAGAGCCGGCATGATCTCGCGGCAAGCCCCGGCCACGCGGGGATCGCGGTGGATTACCACTTCAGGCTCGGTTCTCGAGCTCTGGAACCCAAGGTGCCGCGATATCTTTCCATTTGCCCGGCGTCTCCTTCCAGTCTTTTTACGATACGCTCTGGCCTTCGTGTCCCACCTTGCACCCCACCTCACCCTTTCCTCTGGTTCGCCCTTCCGCGCAACCTGTGCTCTTTCTCTCGCTTTCATTCTTGGATAATCCGGCGAGTAAGTCGATATACGCGGCTTGTAGAATTCGAGCGAAATCGAAATCCACTGGAGAAAAAGAACGATGCGGATGAGGGGAGGGAGAGACGAGCCCTCCACCTCTACACCTCGTGAAAAGAGAAAGACAGGCTGACGCCGGTAATATCGCGTCTAGAGGAACCAAATTGATTTCTCCGTGGGGCGCGAGAGGGACACGGAAAGGGGGCGAGTCAGCGGCGCGCGACAGAGAGGGAAAGTGTCTGGATTCAACATTTTAATAAAAGCCACCCGCGGTTTTGTCGCCGGCCTCCGCCACGGCGATGAAGTTTTGAGGGTTAGAACCGACTGCGCGACCACCTATCCCACTCTCGCGAAAGGGCGGTTACCAACAGCCGCCTGGTGGATGGCTCGAGACGGTGACGCGTGTTTTTCACGGACACCCGGTTCTTTGTTCGGAACGTAAGGGAGTGCCGCTCGAACGGAGGGAGAATTGCATTTGTTTATTCGCGATGCCGATTTCAATCGGCATAATTGAGCGAGTCCCGTCACCGGTGATACCGTAGGCTACCGCTATTCGTGCCAGTTGCAACGGAATTTGTACGCGCACGTTCTTTGCGCAGAATACAAACTGGATCGGAAGTGTCAATAATAATTGACCACGTAGCGAGTATCGAATCGATAAACGAGAACAATTTCTTAGCTGTTGTTCTTCACAAACTCGAAACAAGAGCGTAATATTGGTTAGGTAGAATTGTAAATATTGATGCCAAAGTATCGTCCGTAGGTGTAATTAGCTTAGAAAATTTTTAAACAAAATATTTCGTTTCGTGAAAATATTATTCTTTTTTCTCGGACAAGGTTTTCGTGGTACACGATATAAAGCAAATACGAGTCGATTTTGAAAAAAATTATAATTTGGTACACGGTGAAAAGTAAACGGTTGTTAAATTATATGTACAAACGATGGGAAGATACAAAGACGAAAATTTGTATCGGAACACCGGAGTTGTGAAAGAAATTCGTAGCCGAGGTATCAAGACGCGAAGTTCGATTTGAATTATTCAAGTCCGAGTTATCCAAAATGCGCTTAAATGAAACTACATCGAAACTATCGAACGTAATTCCCGTCTCGTAACCCGATTTAGCTGTACTCATATTTTATTCCTTTTAATTAACCGCGAATTAAAGCACCGGGATCTCTAAAAGTCGCGGGGCGTTTATTACCTCTCTTCGTCATTTTAGTACGCTAATCCAATATTCTAATCGCTCGATAATAAATCAGCTCCCGGCTGAACGATGAATTAACGGCTGCGGTCGAATATTAAAGTTCACGGGATTAATAACATTTTATTAGTTTCCCAAGCTGCCTTCGAGTCTGCCCGGAAGATTACATAATTCTTCCACGCACACACGGACTATCCCCATCTTTCGTGTCGGAGACGTATTTCGACTCGTTCTTTTTCAGCAGCCATTACTCACGGATGATTAATAAAGACGTACATATTAAACGATCACTTCGTGGAGAGCACCGAATCAAAAGGAGCCTCGACAACCTGACAAAAAGGAGTCTCCGAGATCGAGAATTTTTTCGATATCTGCTCGTTTTCACAAAGCACCGAAACCGGGAAAAATTGTTCGAGTGATCGATAAGAGTGCCCGAGAGACGCTGTTTAGCATAGAAATCTCATCTCGCGGTTCATCGTTCGAGCCGAGTCACCAAAATTTTGCCAACACCATCCCAGTTTCGAGGTTTGTTTAACGCACCGAGATTTCTGCAGGCTCGAGGTCGGTTCCGCGTGTTTCCGATGAATTACAACGACACGAAACAGGGAAATTTTGGAAACGAAAACGAAACGTCCGAAAATAGTACCTGACGTGACGTGCACTGCGAAGGTATTAGTTGCTTGTTTGCAATTCGGTGAAAGATACTTTTAGGTATCGCTCCACTTTAAGTTGTGAAATTAATCGCAAGTGAATATTAAATTAAATGTTTTTAAAGGATTTTGCAATCTACTAAAGTGTGTTATTGACAATATTAAGGCGATCGCATCTTACGGTGCTGAAACTCTTGCTGCTTCTAAAAATTTGTTTTCTGTTGTAACAATATCTCTGTGTTGAAGATACGGTTGCTGGTTTATTTTTTTCAAGAATGAATTATTATCTATTGAAGAAATATTTTACTTACGATATACATTGATTTTACGACGACGTTCCAACGTTATATCACAGAACATTTATTCACAATTTTAGTGAACATTTCCATGTTACAATATTTTAAATAACTGAAATTGAACCGTTTTTGAGGCACCAATAGGATACATTTGGTGAAATTTTTAGCGAAATTTCGGTAAAAAATTCCGAATTCGAAATATTAGAAATATTTACCGGATTTTTCAATTATCAGAAACGTTTTTATATCTTTAGATTATTATACTTGTAGCTGCTAAAACACCAATACTATGGTAGATGTAATTTCATACATTTCAGTTTCCCAATTACGATACTTAAATCGATGTACAACGCAACGTCTTATTATCACAACGACTGTATAATTCAAAAGTAATTACTGCACTGTACACATTGATGTTCAGCAATTATCATTGTCAGGAAGCACGGAGTTAATTGCACATAATTGATGGGGATATCGACGAATTAACGTCATTCGATGAAGTTAATACAATATGAGAAAATTGAGCTGTAATTTGCAAACTTTTGTTCCACATTACAAATTGATCATTTGGAACAATTCAATCTTGATGTATCTCGAAAATTATTAGCTTAGAATGGATATATTTTCATACTTTTATTTCTACAATTCTTTGTTCTATAAAATTCTACTATAAAAAATTCTATATTCCATTTAAAAAAAACAAAGAATACTTACTTTATATCTTCGTTTAAAAATAGCATCCCTTTCGAAACCATACAACTGTTGCAATCGACACTTTTTCCTATTATATGAAACAGTAAATGAGCTTGTTTCCAGTAGACCACTCTGTATAATTGAAAGTAAACAATTTATTGTCTACGAACACTTTTGATTCGACTAAATATTACGTAATACCTATTTGGAGACATACATCGCCCTTTACCCGACACAAGGATAGGAAAATTTTATTATGAAATAAAAATTGCTCCCATTTCGAATAACATTTGAGAATTCTACTTGTAAAGGAACAAGATTCAAAATTAACATTTGAAAAATTCAATAACACAATCTGTTATTAATCGAAAGAACCTCGTGTAATAAAACTGCGTGTTATTTGAAACAGTGTGGAATAATAACGTGTTATTGAGAAACAATATCTCGAAAGTGTTCGAGAGTTTAGGGCCAACGTTGTAGATTGTATTTTTTCTTAACTACGGATCGAGAATGTTGATTTATCGGCATCCTGCTCGATCAGTTCTCCCCGACAAGCCACGGGCAAGATCTATCTGACAAGACTTCCATGCCGAGGTAAAAAGGGTCCCGGGGGATGCAGCCTCCGCAGCGGAACGCGTTCCATTTTCCACGTCCGGCGGCGGCCGTGATCGTCCAGCGACATCTTTTTTCGATGCGACTCCGCGTCATGGAAAGATGACACGCCGGAAAAAGAATCGAGGCTGACAGTGTTGGCTGTCGTCGTGGAAACGAAGGAAGCGGGACTCGAAATAAAAGTCCCGAGACAGGTCGGGTTATTCCCGAAGATGTTGATTTTCCTCGGATTAAACCGTAGCGATTTTGTTACTTCCGTTTTTATACGACGTCTCGTGGAACGTCTTTTCTTAAAGTCTGTTCTTTGTCCATGAAACGCCTGTCAGTGCAAATTCAGTTCACCGAAGTGAATTATAATCGTATTCGGATTGTTTGTTCGGATTTATAGGGTGAGGTACAATTTTTAGTAGATTCGAATAAACGCGAAATCCGAGGTGAAATATTTTCGAACCAAGTCACGTTCACGAGAAACTAGATTCTGTCAATTCTGTAATTTAATTACTGTGTTGAAAATTTATGAAAATAGTGCAATCATTGCTGTATAAATTTCATGCGTTTCAAATATGAAATTAATATCGATTCTCGTGGAATAAAATAATTTAAAGAGCACTAAAGCTGTGTACCAACTACGTACTGGTAGTTCTGAAACTCATCAAGCTCTCACAAAGATTGTAAACTTCGACAGATGGATACTATTCTATCGCTAGAAATTTGTTTCATATGCTGATGTGTTTTTCATTAATCAATAAAATTACTATTGAAGCAATGTAGATGCCTAATATTGTTGAAAATAATTAATGGAGAATCTATTGAAACTGTTTCATCTCTCATACGCTGTATAAATTAAATAAAATATTCTTCTGCTGGAGCAAGAATCAGTCACTTGACTGACGACTGCAACCAACAGATATATTTTCGAAAGATACTCTAGAAACTACATACAATTTTTGTTATTGCGTCATTCTCTAGAAAGAGGTTTTCTAATAAATCAGAATTACATCGGAGTTACATATCGGTTTGTTATATCGTATATAATTCATAACGCAGATCTAATTAATATTATCGTACAATAATTAGTGAGCAATACATCCTTCGTCCCTGATACTTGGTGCACCGTTTTGGATTACCTAGAAGTGTGATCTTCTAATTTTCTTGATCAGCAATGAAGCAATCGTATTTCTTAGCCGTCGTAGTGAACAAAAGTTCTATAAAAGTTGCAGAAGTCCCTGTTTTAAAATTCAGCGAAGTTTCCAACGAATGGAAACGCGATAGAATTTATGTCGAACGGAAACGGTTTTCTAGAAACCTTCACCGCGAAACCGCAACCGCGGCCGTAAATCGTCAGTCCTGTGTCGCAGGTTATTAGACCGAAAGTTCCCGAGTTAATCACAACTCCTACGTGCCGCGACGCACTTTCAGAAAGAGTTCCCGAGTGGCAGCAACTAATAACGAAAACGACGCCGCGGCCCTAACAACTTAAACAACTTGTCTCGTCGTGTTACTTTGTAAGTCTCTTTGTTCTCGCCGAAACGCTCAACACACGCCTCATAATGAATCTTAAAACAACCGTCTTTCTCGTCACCCTTCAATCTCTCGATGCATCCACTAACCTCGAGGGATATTGGAAAAGCTGTACAAAATTTCGAAATGCGTACAATTAAAGACATTTTTAATTTTTCGATTACAAATTAACATTCAAATTTATCAAATATGAAAGAGTACTTTTCGTTTAAGTTCATTTCAACCGAAATGCAATATATATTTAAAAGTAGTACAAATTTAAGTAATTTATTGCATCCAGAAGCGTCTTATTTTTATTCTTTTGCAAGTTTAAGTCGGGCATACATATTGCAACGTACTCGGTCCAAGATTAAAAATGAGGTATAAAATAGAATAAATTTTGCCAAATGATAAAATACAGTTCTGAGTCAACTAACGTATTAGTTTTAAACAGAAATTACTAGTACGTAAACTGTCTCCCCGTTAAAACGTACAGTTGGGTCCGCTCGAGATATTTTAAGGAGGGATGGTAGCGAAATTGTTCCTGGAATCGACCTTTCGTATCTCAAACTGAGACCCAGCCACGTGCAAATCGTCCGATAAGGAGAGTAAATAAGATATGCGAAGAGTGAGTGCAACAAACAACGAGCGCGTCTCGTATTACAGACACTCGGTCGTTAAACTTCAAAACGATACTACGCGCGTATCGATGTGACGTCTCGTGCAAATTAAAAATTTGTATATTTCGCATGGTATGAATGGATTATTACCAATGGATTGTCGAGAGTCCCCCGACGAAAATAAGATCAAACACAATCGTATTCGAATTGTGAAAACTATGTATAAAATAAAAAAGTTTTCAAATTTAATTTTCTTTAACTATTGCTATACTCAATTTTGTTGCAAAAGCATCGATAAGCAAGATATCGCACATGACACTCTTATACGAGACGCAAAGAATCTCTTTTCTGACAAAAATTTTACGATGTTCTATTACTATATATTTTAAATTCAATAATTGAAATGCACCTTGCAATTTTCAATATGCAGGCACAATTGCATCTTGTTCGTATCTTGTTAGTTTTATTTCAAACATTTTGTCAGTAGTGTACATGAGAATTTCAACTCCTAGAATTCTATCAATTCCTCCAATTAGTGGAAACAATTATTTTCACTATATTTATGTTTATCATTGAAAATAAATTTCCATTTCCTTCCGATGATTATACAATCGGCAGCAAATGCTCTTGTTGATCAAACGTGAGGGAACAAATATTGAACTTCGCTAATCTAAAGTGAAACAGCACATGCAAATGAACCGTAAAATCCTCTTGAAATGAAGTTATTCACTTAACATCCAGGAAATATCCGCGGAAAGTAACTTTCTACGCTGCGTTATATTTCATGGCGTCCGGGGACCACATATTCTCATATCCCGCGGTTTGGTTAGGAACAGACGAAAGCATTTTTTGCCAGCCAGTAAAATATTCAAGAGCACGAACTTCACTAATAACACGAAACTCAGAGTTTTACGAGCAACAAGAGAAGGGATGGTAAACGAATGGAAAAAAGCTTCGGTGCTTCTTGGTTGCTTTTTCAACGTGAACAGACATGGTTCGCATGAACAGAAAAATTATTATCCTTTCTGCAATAGGAAAAATACAACTATAAGGTTTGAGGTATCTGTTTCATTATTTTATTCGCACGGAAGAAAGTCGTGACGATTGTTTTTATTGACTCTAGCGATTCACTAATTCTACGTTGTTAACCGTTGATATAAAACAAATTGGCGTCTATTGAAACTAAATATGAAAAACTTTAACTATTCATTTACCGAATTAAATATGTGGTCGCATTATATTGAAGGTATCGTAGATCCATTTTTGTAAAAAATTAAGTAGAAGAATTGATTACAAACCGATATGACCTGTTTATTTTCGTACAATTGAATGTGTTCATTTTTCAGAATAAAAATATTAGATAAAATATAATTAAAAGAGAAAATCAACATACTAAAAACGAACAATTAAAAAGAATGTTAAAAATGAATTGGAACACATTTCTTTAAAAAAAAGTCGGTCAATTTATAAATTCTATCCTTATACTTTAGAAAAATTAATTTCGTGGATATAAAAGAATAAGAATAATGTGTAATATTTTAGACGATATCGCGCGGAAAAATAACTTTGCTCCTCGTAATAAAAAATAGTTTCACGCGCCTGAACGTACGAAAGGCTGAACGTAAGGGGTGGTAAGATTTATTCCTATTACTTCCACTGGAAACGAGCAGGCGCATGAAATATCTCAGATACAGTAAAGACAAGTATGACCTATCAAGTTTCCATGTGTACATAAAAATGAAAAAAGGTGAAAGTTCATTTTACTATGCCCAATTCTACATTGAGCATTGTAAACAATTATTTTGTACAATTTATTTTATGAATAATTATATAATATAAAAAGTATGAAGAACAATGGATTAAGTAAATTAGAATTATAATATACATAAAAAGAGAAGTATTTTGATGGAACACTGAATAAAGAATTAATGTAATTACGGTCAAATTTTCAATTACTTCTTTTGGTTAAAATAATAAAAATAGAAATGTCGTAGAGAAATATTTCTTTTTAGACGAATATTTGTCCGATTTTATACGTTCCGTGGTATAAACTCTTCGGTAATAAAAATCTGGAGATCACTTGTTTTGAGTATAAAGGAGTGATTCTGATCTCGATAAATTCCGAAAAATCTGAAAGAAGTAACTTGATCTTTTTGCAATTTGTTCCCTGTTAAAAGCATTATTTGCTTACTTGCTAAATTATTTATGTATTTTAAAATAATTCTACATAAGAAGACCAGGTCTTTGAAAAGTGTCTTAAAACCTCCCGCAAAAATACCACGCGTGCCACGCGAGAACTATAAAAGTCTGAGAAGGGATGGAAAAATTTACGCGCATACTTGCCATCGAGGATGGTTTTGAATATCAAACACACTAGCTGCTGGATATCTGCATCCCCCAGCCTATTCCATACTTGCCTGTGAATATACTGTTTTCCCTTCCAGCCCTCTTCTTCTATCGATCTGAAGCCGCATTTTCAACCCTAAATCACAGTATCTCGACACTTGTATCCAATCGTGACTTCGCGTATCGAATATGATTTTCTGTCTGTCTTAAATCAAACTCATTTTTTGCTATGGATATTATATCGTCTTTAGTTAACTTTCTCTCTCTCTCTCTCTCTATGTATATATATATATATATATATATATATATATATATATATATATATATATATATATATATAATTGCTCATCTAAACAAAAGATTAGCAATCGGTAATTTCAAAATGTAAAAAGAATTGAAAGTTCTTCTGTTTTTGAATACAAGAAGAAATAACGTTCAATTTATAGTATCTAATTACGAACATGAGAAAATTGATTATGACCGTTCAAAAGTTTAAATCGAAAGCATAATATGTATTATTATATTATTGAAATTTGATATAAATGGATCCGAGGTGCAACACAAATGTTTCTTTTCAATTTCTACTATTATTATTATTATACCAGTTCTCGAATGTTTTCCAATGTTTCATTTTCCTTCCATGTTCAATCTCAACGATGTAATAAATGATCCATTTATATATCTTCGTTCCTTCGTATTGCATTGCACCAACTGCGGACAAGTCGAGAAACTTTTGCAGAAACTTTCTACAAAGTGAAATAAGTAGATCGGGAACTACGAGGTTAAATTACTGTCGGAGGAAGATCTTGAGTTTTGTTGCATCAACTTGCGATTATTTATGCTAGTAGTTTCCCCCTATATTAAATGATATTTCCTGTTTGTTCAAAAATTAATAACAAAAACTTGTAATAGATTATTTCATTGCGATCGTAGCTCTACTTTCCCTGTCCAGGTGAAAATGTCACAATTATATATAAAATATACTGAAATGGCTCCAACATACTTTTATGGAATTATATTACTTCGTACAATTAAAATATTTGCAAATCAGTTTCAGAGTCCCCTCATCATCGTTCACTAATGAGCCACGCAAAATTCGCTGTTCAACCAATTGAAACACCTTCCAATTGTTAAAACGACCAGCATCGTTTTTTTTTACGCGGAGATATCTTCGAAAGACTCCTTGAAAGCACCTCTTGGCTGACCGTCATCGTAAAAGGAATCATTCTCCGTTGCTCCTCAAGTGGGTGCAGTGAAATTCGTGACTCAATACTGGAAAGAAGTGGAAAAAATGGAAAGTCGACAACCTGCGGGCACACGGTGGCTCCAGACATTCTGCCGCTGTCACGTTCAATTTGAATGAACTACCCCCACCCTGCGCGAGAAGACGATGCCCGAGGCCGAGAAGCGTCGCCACTTCTTCGAACTTTATTCAAATAGAACTGGCTTCATATCGCTTCTTCTTCCTTCGACCCTCTTTGTTCGTTCTCTGTCTTCCCTTTGTCCCGAGTTTCTCGCGCGCTCGCGATGGACCATTCTTTTTCCGCGCGGCTTTCTTGGAAACCGTCCCATCTATCGAGGGCTGCTGCGTCTCTTTATTTCGTTACCCTGACGGCTCTCTCATGCGGGCAGAAGTT
The DNA here is from genome assembly GCF_051014685.1 of Ptiloglossa arizonensis. NCBI lineage: Eukaryota > Metazoa > Arthropoda > Insecta > Hymenoptera > Colletidae > Ptiloglossa > Ptiloglossa arizonensis. Next base: position 7,626,409 of record NC_135054.1, on the reverse strand, counting down.
TCTAATGGTTGTGTAATCATTTGGAAGACTCTTTGACCCTCGTTTCGCGTTTTATTCGACGAGGATGGGTTTCGCAACACTGTTTTCGTAGAACGTACGACACGTTTTCAGGAGATTTGCCCTCAAAGCGAGGGTCGCAACGAAATGATGCTCGACGCTTTGCTTTGGTGCTTCATTGGAAGAAAAATACGCCCCTTTGATCAAACGAACCGTGAAGTGCGAATAGTTTGCGAATCTGTGACAAAAATGGAATTATCGTCAATCTTTTTGCCGAGTTGTTCCTTGAACAATATTCCAGAGATATTTAACGTATATTCGAGAAATCTAAAATCGAAATAAATACACCACGAATATTTCTTTTACGTTTAATCTCCGTCCAAGAAAGGTTAGTTGAGAAGATTTGTGTTTTTAAACTGGTATTTTCAAACCGATTACTTTGAATAGGTTTTATGTTCGATAAAATCGACTGCAAAGTTCATTCATTTTTCTGAGCGAATACAAAATGGAACAGAAATATTGTAAGTGCTTTATTCGTCTTTAATTAGCAACTTGGATCTTTTATACTAAGGTGATTATATTAATTCGCCTTCTATACGTTGAACCTGAAACCTTAATAATTAATACGGTGATTATATCCTTTATACGTCAATAACCTATACGAATCGTTTTTAAAAAAAGAATAAAATACTGGATCTCATTTCAATAATTTACCTTCTATACATAATTTTAATGAACGAAGAATGTGATTAAATTATTTGCTGAAATACATTAAACTCAGCAGTAATATAAAATTATCCCAGCCACCTTTTAAATTCAATCCACCATTATTATTCGAATGACCATTCAAACGTTTCATGTTTTAAAATTATTTCAAAAACTCGAACAATGTTACTTCTTATACACTAATATTGATTTACATTGTCCGTTACTCCAAACTCAATTGCACACTCAATACGGAGGAACAAACAACCCTCTCGTTCTTTAAAACTGTTGATCACATCCTGTTTACTTGTTTACTTTAAAGCTTCCCTGTTAATTTCCTCCATTCAACGACTCGAAGAACCTGAACCATTTGAACCTGTATCGTATCCATCGTACTTTACCACTATAAAGTAACTCAGGGTTGGAAGAATTTCACCTAGAATTCACAAAAAGACCTTACATGTACGAGAATGTAGACGCAAGTGTACTTGAACGATGAACCCTTTCCTGATAGAGTCGTTGCTCTATTTGCACTCTATTTTTCTCGATCGTTGTAGGGCAGTTTCGAGTATTTGTCACCGAAACGGTTACCTTCGGGGCTGATGTGTTCTCCAGTTTCCAGACCGTGAGAACTGGTACACGTTCATTGCACTTTTCAAAGTTCACTGGTGACGAAGTTTGGCTCTTACAATGCTCTAGCACCGTCAAGTCAATTTGAATGTAACTCGGCAAATTTATAAGAGACTTAATAGTACTCGACGTGTATTTTGATTTGCATTTTATTTGATTTATATTTTTTTCATGTTAAAGGATTGAAAGCTACTGTCGAAGTTGACAATAAACACATTCGGTTCAACAGGAGAAAATGAAACATTGCTTTCATGGTTAAATACAAACTTTAAAATACACACAATTTTACGATTTGAATCATTTGTCCAAGCTTGATAATTATCGAAATATTAGGCCCAATTTTCATTCCCATGTTTAAGGTAGGCTTTCACTGCTGCGACACGATGAATTTCTAAGCATTGCTAACCTAGTCGTCTGCATAAGGCTTCCACGATTACGAATGATGTCATGTGTATATAATTTTATCTTTTGCATTATAAGAAGAAATTGTGTTCGCGAGTTTGCACAGCGCAATGAGAGATTGATCGATAGAATAGCCAAACTGACAGTTTGAGATAACTCGTTAGAGGCCTTCAGCGGTAAATTGATATTGATCCAACTATAACGTATCGTCACACATGATTTCAAAGTTAAACAATGTATATCTCGATGACGGATAAAAATAGAACTACCGTGTACCAAATCTTTTTAGTCCACATTGACACAACTCTGAAAATGTCAATTTTACGGGACTAGCTAGAGAAAATATTAAAATTTTTCAATACCTCGATTGTGTACCTTTTTGAAGATCTGAATTAAAAGTTCAGATGAGAAAACATTATCTTTGTCGTATTTTTTAATTTATATAATCCATATCTTCTTTATCTTTCCTATTAATATATTTTTTAACTTTTTTCCTATTTCAGTATTTTTGAATTATGCTAATATTACCCTTTGCTTCCACCTTTTCTTCCAAATGTTTATAATTCTTATCTTATATTCATCGATTACATAATTATGTGTTTTCTGAAGATAAGAATGAAAATATGAAGATAATAAAACTAGTTTATTTAAAACTGACCATTAGTCATGAATTAAATTTTTTACTAATTTATAAAAATGCTATCTTGTGGAAAATTTTTAAATAACAATTTCGATACTTTACTTGATAATCTAATATAATCTATAGAAGAGATGTAGAGTCAGATAATTGAATATTATTTTTGAAAGGGGGGGCGGGAGGAGGGGATATATAAAATATGAAAATTCAGTCAATAACCTGTCTATAATATGCACGATGAGGTATGTGGACGATTCATGGATGAAAATGTATCTGCAAAGGAAATAACCGAAACATTCTCTCAATAATCAATTCCATCATTTCGTATACGAAAGAAAAATAATTAAATTCTAAATTAAAATCTCTGAAAAAATTTCAAAGCAATTTCATGCCGCAGCTTTGTTATTTCACATACGCAAGAATCGAGGTACTGGTTATTAATAACACACAATTTTTTTATTAGCAATATTTACGCGCAAAGCAACGCTTCAAAGCAGCTACCAAATTCCGAATTTCCAAAATTAAAATCTCCAAACCTGTAAACAGCGTGTCGACAGAGAACTCGAGCTTCGATGTAACGACTACGCCGGAATTTTTGGAAATTACACGGAACGACCGAGCGATTTCAATTAAAATTCTGCACGCGAACGCAATATCGGCGGGGATCGTGATTATGAAAGTAATCATGTTACTGAAGTGCGGCCAGAATTGCTGGAGGAGCACGTTCGATGTAGCCACCAGCCAATTGCGTTCGTTAAAACCTGACGTTCATTAAACTGCCATAGATATTTGGTTAATTTCTACAGGCAGGTTTCTATTGTAAATTAATCAACCCAAACTGATTCTGTGCAAGTCTAACACTATATACAAGTTACACCAAATTTATTTTTACACAAGATATATTTTTATTTCACTTTATTTATTTTATTTGACGTTTTCGTTACGTAAGGCCTGCGATGTTACAGTTTGAGTAAATATTCGTTTACTGCGAGTGATGAGACATAGTAAAAGTGATGGTGTGAAAGTGAGCATAAGCGTGACTTTTTTTCTTATTTCTACTTGTAGAATATATTCACACGGATTGGCCGTTACCTTTTTGAAGGTAATCTTTAGGTAATACACATTTAAGAATTATTTTATGCATCGGTTATCGTGTTGGAGAATTTTCTTTATCCCCACAATAATGACTTCTTCAAGTTCACATAGGATAATAATTTCGCAAGAATGAACACGTTTCTCTCTATAAATAAAATACAAAATTTCAACTTGGATAAGATTTTATTCCACTTTAAGAAAAAAAATTAATCGATATTATTTGTTTCTTTGTCTTTCATGAAACGTGTATACAAATTGTCAAATCTCAGTACTATTTCATACCTGTAAATTACATTAATTAGTAATTACGGTTCATTGGAAGAGATTGAGCTTAAATTCTACCATATCTAGGCACAAAATTAAAATACTTTATAAATTTCAGTATTCATCAATGCTTTGAAGGTTATTCAAGCTAAAATTTTGTACGAATTACATTCTCCAAACCACACGTCCCCCTTTCACGGAAAATAAACAACACGTAATCTATCCACGAAGTCCACAATTATTGATCACCGAGTAGTAAATTAAACGCGAATAGAATTATAAATATTTCCTTTCAATTTACATCGTCTGCGGTCCGCGAAACTAAATAACCGTGGTTTTAAATTACCGTAATTCCGGTCGGTCACACGTTAAAAGAAAATAAATCGTTTCGGGACAGTTTGCATCGACGCGTGTTTCGCTAATTCACCACGAGCGGATGTTTCGATTACGAAACAACAGGGGAGACAACAGAGGGTAGGCTGCCGTGTAATGAAATATCGAAACCTTCGTCAAATATTGACGCGGTCGAAATAAAGTTTGCAATTCACTTGTTTGACAGGATTCATTGTAACGACCCTAAAAATCCGAGAAACGCGACAATCCGAATTCTATTCATTTCGTGTGTCCGCGTCGTGCTGCAAAAAGAAAGAATTGCTTTACGTCCACTGAAACTTTCCTAACGGAATTCAATTAATTTCCATTCAGTTTCCTCGTTGTTGAAACGACAGGTACAATTTTTGCGTTTCTTTTCGAACTGTTTTTTCACGAAATATACATTTTGTCATCATTTAAAAATAGTCGTTACTACTATGGAAACGAATTTTTGTTTCGTTGGACTTTCTTCAGATAAAAAATGGTAGCTTGTATCGTCTTAAATGTCAATTTTTGTATATTTGGCTGCCTAGTTGCTTGAATTTGATCAATCGAGCGGAAGAATTTATACAAAGTGTCTCAGGATTTAAGGATTAACCACTGTCAGAATGTTCTATCAATCGAAATAAAAAAAAAGAAGTCCTATAAATATGGTCGAATAAACGCTGGGTTAAAAAGTTATAACATACTATGAAATTACACCGAATTTCCTCCTAGTCTAACCTGTTTATGGGTGTTGTGTTTACTACTTTACATCGGTGAAGGTGATAGATAACAGCAGCTACAACAGATAGTAACTTTTATTAATCGTTCGCTACATCATTTTAAGAGGATGGTCATACTTGTTAATACAAAACTGACATCGTTGAAAAATGGCGTTAGGTTGTACTACTAACTGGTAGTTACCAGTACTAATAAAGCAACATGGATCGCCTCCAGAGATTTCAATTATCTAGGGAACACAATGTGCATAAACACAATTATTTGCATTACACAAATATCATCAACTTGCTTATACGCTATAATGTATTACGAGGAAATTCCGCATAATTTCATATTATTGTTGTCACTTTTAGCAAAGCCTTTATTCGACTATATTTACAGGACTTTGTGTCTTATTTTTACTTGTAGAATATATTTACATCGGTTGGCCGTTAAATCCTGAGGTACCCTGCTTATGAATCTTTATAAGTCGAACACGTTGGATTCTAATTTATATAAGAGTAAGTTACATTCATATTTCCAAGTTTATTATAATTTTATTTTATCATTCAATTAGAGCACATTATATTCTTTTATTTGCTGAGGAAATCCAAAAGTTTGGGGACAAAATGTTGAGTTTTTATGTCTAACCGATAAATAAATGCTCTAAAAGTCCACAGAGAAAATTGTTTCTTTTTTAACATTGTTGTGGTTAAACACTCACTAGGATAAAACAAATTAACACATTGTTAAAACAAAAAATTCTTTACCTTTATTCGCACTCGTGCATTGGTACAAACAACGATTCGTCACGATTCCCGATTTCGACTAACCAGTTTTAATTAACGTAATAAACGTCACCAGAAAGCTAATTTTCAAGCTGTTCTAATTAATGTGCTCGTCAACTGTTGCGAAAATTACACTGACCAAACAATTTGCGACGAAATTCATCGTTCCATTCCCACGTCATTGTTTTCGATGGACGATCCATTCGTTGTATTAAAAAACAAAATAAAAAGAGGATATAAAATACAAAACTTTGAAAAATGATAAAAGTGAAAACTTTTTTAGAGCAATTTTAGAGCGTTCCAATCTTATTAATCACTTCGAAGCACATTTTTCTATATATATATAGACTTATAATACGAAAAGGACAAAGCACCAAATAAAAAATGTTCAATTATTAAAGAAAAATATTTAAATACAGCTGCTATTACAAACAAAAGGATAATATGTTTAACAAGGTAACAATGTTAGACATTCTCTGTTCAACAGAAAAACTCATTGCCCTTTTTGCCAGCTTATTGGCAATGTCATTTAATGTCTAATTTTAACACTTAGCTTTTAGGTACTTTTTCTCTATAAATATTCTCAATTGATGCAGTATGAGTCACACTTACACAACTTTCAAGTAGATGGGAAATCTAACATTTCAGGTAATCCCATCAAACTATAAGACAGCCAATATAAGAGCATCGGAACATTAAGTGATACATTGTATAAGAAAATTACGACGAGAAAATTTAAAACTCGAGGAAATAAAGGAACACGGATATAAATGCAAGTTAATGGGAAGGAAACGGAACGTGTGACACCTAGAAAAGGGAGAAAAGTGAAATGAACTTTTCGCTCCAGCGAATTCCAGTGTTTCCATGCACCGTACAGCTAACGAACTTAGTTACTGTTCGTAAAAGTATATTTAATATGTTGTATCGGTAATTTTCATCGCCGCCTGGCAGCAGTAAACCGTGCTAATAGTTTTCAGTCGTCAGCCAGACGACAGTACACCCGATTAATTAATTTCTGTCTCGATTTTGCACAAAACAATGCCCGTGTTTATTGAAAAATAGCGCGATTTCATCACTGGCTCGAATGTATTTCGCACGTTTTAACGAAAGCATGAATCACCTGACAGGTGGCGTTGACACGGACGATGTAACGAGAAACGCGCATTTTTGTGTGAAATCGTGTTTCCCAAGTGGCGAAGTAACGATTTAATATTTGCAATTGGACGGTGACAGTTTGACAATTACATATCAAAATGAAAATAGGACGAATTTGATCATTATGCACCAGTACCTTATTTAGAGAATAATCGGAGAAGCATTCTTTTCACCGGTATTTAAAATTTATTTAAATACGATGGAATTTTTACTACGTAAAATTTAAACCCGGTTACACCGTCATGTGATGTGGATATAAAATATTCGATAATAATTTGTTTGTCTCCGCTGGTCTGAAATAATTCCAAATACTATTTAATGAAACTAATTTTATTAGTTGCGCAAGAAGTCGTTGAAATGACCGTTCGTTGTCTCCTCGATTTAATTGTTCCAGTGAGATAAAGAAAATTCCATCTGGAAGGAAAGAAAGCTTGAAACTTCAATTGAAGAAATCGATGAAACTTTTTTGCATCGAATGTCAATACGTAATAAATTGAAGAAATTTGGATTAAACTTTTTAGCTGAAAGTGTAAATTACATATCGGATGCATCGTATTTTACGTTGGAATTTCAAATAATTCTCGAATATCCATTGTAATTACCATTAAGTTGTAGTTTATTCTTGAAAGTAAAAAGAAAAGAATTTACGAACAATAATGTTGCATTGTCTCGATACAATTTTCATTATGTAAACAATTATATTATATTTCTATTATAATAACAAATTAGAAAGAAGGTACAGATGATTATTGTATCACATTGGTGAAAGTAGCATCCTTTTTTTACCGAAATGAAATGACCAAAAAATTATTGTCGAAGCAGAAAAGGAAACTGAACAAAATTTTAAACAATTTTCTACTTTATCTGTTTTCATTGAAATGAACCTCTTAATAAATTATTATCGATCAAATTAATATTAATTATCTACTAGTCCCAAAAATACTCATCGGCTCATGTGGGTGCATTCTGTTTAATTATTACTTAATCTAGTTTTGCAGTGCGTAACAGGAAGCCAAGTGAGAAAAAGTAGTTGAAGTGAAAATACGGTTCCGAGTGGATTAGAACGGAAGAAGCGAGAAATGGAAGGAGCAGGTAAAGGGAGAAAGAAAAAAAGTGGGGCGAAACATGCAGATTAATGCTCGAGAAAATTCAAATGATATGATGCAGTGAATTCAGGTACGGTACGTCGCGTTTATTAATTAACGTGTACTGTGAATAGGAGCATCTAATTGACTAGAGGCAACGATATGAAATTGCCGCGCAATTGTTTGAAAATTCCTATGAAATCTTTTTTAACGAAAAATAAATTTATAGTGTAAGCATATTCTACATAGGTCTTCAATTTTCAATCAAACGCACAGTGAAATTATAACGAGTGAAATAACAACTTAAATGAAATTGTAGTGTCGAGAACGTTGCAGTAACTAAAATTTGTTTAATGAGCAAAATGAGGAAAATCTACAAACTGAAAACATTTTTAACTGAACAACTTTGCTTTTGTCGTTTAATTGTGGTAAAAAATTCCATATGTTCGACGAATTATCGAAAACATGATATCTCAGATTCGGTGGAAATATTAAAAGGCTATGTAAAGGCTTTAATGTCAGAAAAATTCTTCAGCTTTGCTTCTGTCCCAAAACATCGAAGCAATTAGAAAATTAAAATTTATTTCTGAAATTACGAATAGAAATTAAAAAAAAAAGGATGTTCTATTTAATGATATTTAGTTGAGAAAAAGGGGGAATATACTGTACTTATTGGCTCTTAACTTTCATCTGTGTACCTAGTTTTGTATCCTGCACGATTTCTTCTGTAAAATATAACGACTCGTGATTGTTTACATTTTGCAAGCTGTCTCGACAATCGTTTCTGCATTGCATGTACCGCATATCGTAATTTTTCGCTTTTCGAGTAGCCAACGGTAGATAGTACCTAACACAGTCAATTCCAATTTATAAAATCACAATTTGCTCACTACCTTGAAGAGTACTATTTCCACGAAACTGAGTTGTAATTTAACTTAACTTTATTCGAAAACTGAATTCGCGATAAATTGCTAGCTACCTGTAAATTTAATTAAAAACAGAAGTCTGACGAACTCGTAAAAGCAATTATTTATTCAATGTCTCAATTTCTTCGATATCCAGCGCGTTTCCCGCGAGAAAATTTCGCCGGCAGTGCGCAAATTCGCGTGGTAATTCCTCGGCGTTAATTATTAGCTTTAATTAGCGAGCATGTCCCTGTTTGTCCCGCAGGCACATTAAATTTGCACTTCATTAGAGCAGTTGCATATTAATTCGGAAACTTCGGTACAACTGGCTGCGGTATAATTTTCATAAATCAGGATGCACTCTTAACTAGATCGGAAACAATTCTCGCTATTCCAGTTCTCCAGTTACCGGAAACCGGCTACTAGAACGACTGGCTCGAGTCTGGTCTCGTTGCGACTTCGACTTCAACTCCGCTCCGATTTCCGTTCGAATTCCACTTTAACTTTAATTTCCATTTTGGCTACAGTTTCGATAGCAATTAATGCAAATTCCGCCGTAGCTACCCCCATTCCCCGTAGTGTCTAATTCTGGCTAATCTTATCTTTACGGGCAATTTGAAATAATTATATACCTTAATATTGTCTAATTACTTACCGACAGTTTCATCAAATTTGGACACAATTTCTATTGTATCTTTGAGAAATTTATTCACAATTTTAGTGTTCACGTTTATGTCATAATACGTGAAATAACTTGAATTTGAAAATCTAAGGAGTAGCATAAAAGACAAAGAAATTCCGTAATGAATTGTAGTTGTTTATTTCTAAATGAAAAAAATCCTCATACACAAAATAAGGTTTCGTAAGTTCGATTGTTATCATATTCGTACTATGAATGCATTTTTGACAACTTTTCCATCGTTTCTCGAGAAAGTGATAACGAGGAAGTTTTCTTTTCCAGGCGATGCCAAAAATAAATATTTTTTAACACCCTCTTTGTATACACACTGCTTCTGACCCTGAATCGACCCTGATCTTGCCCTAACTACTACGATTAATAAACAAGTACCTACTTTTTATCATCGTATTCTCTATCATACTCTCTCATACTCGCCACCAGATGGCTATCCACTCAATCCCTCTTTTCTCACAAGTTTCTGATCTGCTACCCGTTTCTGTATTCATTGTTGGCCAAAAGTTTAGAATCACATTACTCTTTATTATATTTTATAGCGTAATTACTGGAAGGTGATTCCAACGGTTCTGTTATTTTAATCCTTGTCTAGAAATGGGCAGGGTGGATTACTTTGTTACTGTTCACTGATCCGTGAACTCTTCGTTTTGTTTATAAATGTCAGTGCGAGCGGTTAATCCTCTCAAAGCACACTTGTGGAAGCTACTCAACGAACACTGGAAGCACTTTATAGGAGATACGATCGAAAAATTAATTCAAAGGATTTCTAGGATTGTTGGAGTGGTAAAATGTCCATAACAGGGTATTTCGACGGAAAGACTGGTTAAGAAAATATAGTCGCAAAATTATTAGATTGTACTGCCTTGAGTTAATAACTCCATTAAAATCGACGAAATGATAAAAAAAAATCATTTTTTAAGAATATTCTTCGACGAATAATCGCACAATTCTGCCTAACGATGCAAAACAACAAGACAAAATCACACTGTAACGAAGCAATTTATAATTAATTTAAATTACCTAATTCTAAATAAAAAAACATTCTCTTTCGACACGAAATACACTCTGCTTTCGATTCCATTATATTCACTATTTTTCCGATTCATCTTCGTCTTTCTCTTTTGGTACATATTGACGTAATATGACACAAAATTCTACAACTAATAATAATTAGCCCTGAGAAGCCCAGCATCGGTCCAATAGGCTTGAAATCTAACTCCAATCCTATTACTCAGAATTATCACATAGGGAATAGGATTACAATTAGATTTAATGAACCGATGTTGGGCTTCTCGAGACTAATTGTTACTAGTTGTATAATTTTGTAGAATATTGCGTCAATACGTACGAGAAGAGAAGAACGAAGATGAATCGGAAATATATATATAATTATAAATGATCTTCGATATATAACTTAAAAGAAGGAACCACCATAGCTCACCAAGAAATACTTTTCAAAACGTAGTGTCACCGATCCTCGACGCTACTTCCCCGTATTAATCCTTCGCGGAATCTTGATAAATATTGTAGTATCGGATTTTCGGCGTCCGCTTAGGCCTGCTTCGAGCGTAGACCTAAACAAGATAACGTGCGCGGTTGGACTCGAGTCGAAGTAAACATTTAGCGCCGATCGGCTCGCTAGCTTTCCTGGAAGGCACGAGTATCCTTTACAAGGGGTCTTGTGCGACGACCGAGCGTGAGAATGCATGGGGATGAAAGGAAATACATGTGGTTCGGAGAAAGTGAAGAGTGTTTAGAAAAGACGGGTGATTGGGATGGCCGAGCGTGGCCGAATGTCTGAAGTGAGAGAGACTGAGGATTAGAATGAAAGAGAATGAATGGGAATGACTATATAGAGCGCGAGAAGAACGTAGGAACACAGTATGACATAGTATGACAAAGTATGACGACGAGAGTATGTCCGATGAGTGTGTCGCGGACGGTATGACTAAAAAGACGATAAGACGAGACAACTAAAAGACGTATCCAGCGAAACTAACCACTGACACTACATCTAACACTACCATCATTGTAATATATAATATTATTAAATATACTTTAATATACCACATCGGAGCAATAGTTATTTGGGGGCTCGTACGGGGATAAATCATTCAAAAGGATCTCTCCTCCAGAGATCCAAGTGATAGGAGGAGAGAACGAAACAACAATATATTCAACGGTTATAGTCGCTCGCGTCTCGTTCTCAATCGGCAATAAATTCCGATGAAAAATATATCGCAATCTGCGGCGGACCGAAAATCGAATTACCTGCTCACGAAGTTAGCAGGGGTGCACAGCGAGTGGTAGTTCGGTTTGATGAACTCAGCCTCCGTGTAACTCGAAACGAGCGTTAAACGCGCCGCGGTTCCGAACGAAATCAACGAGACGCGCGATCGAACGGAGGTCCGCGTTGTTTCGGCTGATGTTGTTTCGGCCACGACCGGCCAATTCGAGGACAACAAACCGGCTCGGTTTCGAGAGCGCCGCTTGCGCGCACACTTTTCGACTACCATCTCTCGCTCGTTCTCTTTGTGTCGTTGTCCCGATGGACACCCGCAAACACGCGATACCTCTAATTAACGCATACCGTTGTGAAAATCGACGCGGTCTTCGACAATACCAGGACAGATACAACTGCGATCGTAAGCGTTTGAACGTATCACGTGGACGGGACTTGGAGCAGGAGTAGCTGGATACAGAGGCGTATAAATGAAAGAAAAATGTACGTTTCTAACATCGATAGTGTCGTCAGTTAGGGGTTTACAGTCGCTCGAATCGTTAGTGTCTATTGTGTTTAATTGAGCTGAACGCATCTCTATCCAGATGAGGAATAGTGGATAAGAGTAGCGAGTAACGTTTCGCGCGAATAAAATTTGATGCCCGAGACACGATAAAAATAACAGGTCTCGGATTGAAGTTGATTCGGAGAAAATTTTACTCGTGACGTAGAAATAAAAGTTTATTTAGGTAAAACTGTATGATGGGAATAACGTGTTTATTTGTTTTTTGTGTAATTTTGTGCACGTTTCACACTGCAGGTATGATGGGTATATGTATGACAATGTGCAATATGTGGCACAGTACAGGTATTAACGAATAGATGTATAAATAAGATACTATTTATCCTTGTATTGTTACATAAGATTATATCTCGTATAGCAAAGAAATATTTTCATTTACATCAGCAATATCGACTATTTCTGAATGTTACCTATTTAGAATGAATATTTTCATATCAAAGTAGAAATTAATTCAATCAAATCGTACACCGGTATTTAAAGAATTTATTTATATTTTACGCTGATATTTGTGTTTCATTGAATTGGTACGTTTCCTATTTATATAATTCATTATTTATCGAAAAATTATATTAATTTTAGTCGACTACTTAGTAAAACAAATCAAATTGAAAGTAATATCGTTTATATAAATTTTTACTTTTTGCACATTTAATTGAAAGAATGGTCAAATCGTATAAATATTATAGAGAAGAAATATAATTTTACTTCCGTTTTGTGCAATATTTTTTCAGTTCTACAACGCGCAATTGTGTATTTTATGTTTTAAGAGTTTTCATACAAAATGTAATTGTTAACATGAAAAGTAAAAATTTGCGCGTAAAACTCGTTCCTCTTGAATTTTCGTTACAAACGAAAGCAATTTAAAACATAAAAATATACAATTTTTTAATCGTTTCGTGTTATTCTATTTTACTGTGAAATAATTAAAATGTTGGAAAGTTACTTTGTCCCGAATGGGACTTGCAACTTTCGTTGTCGTAACGAAGTCAAGGACGCAAAGCGCCGGTACCGAGGAAATTAGATCGGTCGTCTTAGCCAGCACTTATTTTCATCTGGCAGATAAACTTTCGTTCGAATAAACTTCTATCCAGATAAAACTTCCAAGCCATTAATGTGTCATTCTTATCTTTTTTCGCTCTTAGCGTAATCATAGTGGAAAAAATATGTCTTTAACGCGTTTAGATATTCTCACATACGTATAAATTTCGACATTCAGATCTAGATAACCGACGCTTGAGCAAGGTTTAAGAGCTATCCAATTTCCTGAAAATAGAGGTTATATTCATATATAGTATATGTGGATGCGACAGTTTCATTGAATTACTTTTGATCCTGTAAGTTCATCTCATTTCGAACAAACGATTGTTCGTATTAATATTACACCGAAAAAGGATAATTAAGACATAGATAAAAAGAAGATGTAACCATCCATGGACCAACTTTGCTCTAAATTGAACGAAGTCTTGAAACGAGTACGCAAAACTTAAATATAAAAATTTGTATCATAATCGTGTTAACAGATAGACACAACCTGTCTAGAATGTTTCTTTTTTAATAATCAATCAGTGATCACTTGATCCTAACAAAAAATCTTTCATAAAAGAAAACGTAATATTTTAGAATCTTTCTGTAACTATAACACTTCTCTTCTTTATAAATTAGAAAGGAACGATCCAACTAAACGATTTTGTAACAGACAATACTGTATCAAAGAATCAAATTTAGAACGTATTGTCTTCTTTCCGGAAAAAAGAACATCGCCGACTATTTTTATTCAGAACCTTTCAACAATGAATATTAGAGTCTAACGAGCGAGGGTACTGAATTCTTTCACGCACGTACGCGGAATTCTTGTTCATAACGATCTCGAAAAATTCGCGAAGCTGTTTAAGGATCACACGCAATGCAAGCTGCAGGATCATCCCTGTTGTCCTCCTCCGCGGACAGAATGCATAATCACCATGATTAACGTGTGTCGTAGAACGAGCCGGCTGCAGCGTCGAACAATGCCGCGCGAATTAATGAGGACACGCGAGCGAAGGTTGTCAGTCGCTGACGCGGAACTATGATCACTGATCGGCGAGAGAGAATTCTGTTGCGACAGAATTGTTCAATAGGATCGCAGTGAACGCTGCTCATTTCGCGAGCCCCATTAACACTGGAATACTTAGCTGCTGGTAATGGATTGCGATCACGCGAACGGGGATCTTTATTTCTGGAGTATAGGGAAGCTTAGAGCCGAAAATTGAAGAATTATTACCCGTAGCGTGCATCGTTTGTCAATGTTCGTATCGCAACCGGAAATTCTGACAATGAATTGTAGGCATTTAATAAGAACGAACCCACCACGAAACGAAAGAGAACACGCAAAGCTTCGGGGCCATTTCGAAATTAATCGAGGCATTTGTCCAGCCGAGTGTCGCAAAATAAACACGGCCCTTTTGTGTTCATTGTACCAAGTATTTTATAGCATTACGTCATCTCGAATATTATAATCGATATCGTAACCCGATGTTTAAAGTGTTGCGAGTTTATCGCTCACTGCATTGCGAGCTCGAAGAATTATTCAACGTTTGAAATATTTATTGTCGATGGCGTTGGTAATTTTTCAGGGAACATTTAACCCGTGACGCGTGCTGGTGTCGATAATGGGCTGGAATAAAACGTGTAAATGTTCACGAATTCTTTGTAACACTTTTCGCAAGAATCTAGGTCTTTCCTCTTCACCAACCAGCTGTTCTTGCAAGTCAAGGGGTGTAATGTCAAGTGTGCCGCCAAGGAGGGCGAAGAAGTACATTTCACGTAATAATAACGACGTCGTTAGTTGAACCTTTCCTCTCTTTTGGTGACCCCGTCCAGTGCGCGTGATAATTTTTCCGAGGATTGTCGCGAATATATCAATTGCTCTATTCGAGGCCCGCAGTGCACAAAACGGAAATATCTCTTTGTGTTTTAACAGCTGTTGCACAAAAGTAATTGCTTCGAAACCTGCTCTAACTGCCGAGCAATTTTCATTCGTACTGGGGACACTGCTCTAAAGATTACTATCTCACGATCGAGAAACTTTATTTCATCCTTCGAATTATTAAAAGAAATATTTTCATGCCGCGTTCAAATGACATATAATACAAATTTATGAAAATTCGAAAAAGGGGAAATTGCATTTCATACATATTTTGCTTTTTTTTTATTTCAATTAAATGTACAAGTCGTAATATGCGAAACAAAGATTTTGCTTCTTTTTACTTCGATCACTGCTTAATAGATTTTCTGATGTTAACTACTTAATCTATCTTATGTTCTTCATCACTCGACTGTTCATATGTTTCAACTGTTAAGTGTTAAGTGTGTTCACTGTTTAACGTGTTCTCTACTGTTAAGTGTTCCACAACTTAACGACATATTGTTAATTTTTTGATCGCTTAAGTCGTTTCTATTGTCGAGGATTTGATTGCTTCATGCGTTCCGTATTATTAAACAGCTGACTGTTCTAATATACTTTCTGATCTAATATTTTGTTGTCATTTCCCTTAACTGTTCAAAAACCGTGTTTCCAGTTACTGCACGATTTACTAGACTGAAATTTACGCCGCAGCAGCAATCGTTTTGTCAATCTTCCAGCATTACGCGGACCGATCGAACAAAATGAAAGAAATCAGCATACCAGACGTGAAAGCTTGCAGAAGCGGACACGATTCATCCGACACCTCGACCGTGTCCCAATTTATCAGAGGTTCACAGGAATTAATTCGAGATAGAATCGCGGTATCGACGTCTAGATTTGTATGATGCCTCGACGACCAGTGCGTTGTTGCGTTCGCTCGTATAATTTGTATTCGAGCTGTGGCAACAACGATGACGATAGTGGTAACGGTAACGGTAAGGCTGCCGAGGGTATGGGAACTGGAAGGTGTCCCAGATAACGTCCACCTCGACTAACGTTTTGCTACCACGGTTCCCGCAATCTGGAAGTTGCATCGAAGCTTCTTATTCGAGAAGTAACGAGATCTAATAAGAGATACTCGTACCCACGTGAATGTCCTCGCGCGAAGCGATTTTCGAAAGGCAGAAGAGCTCGCTGACAAAACTGCTGTGACGTGCAAAATACCCAACGTAAGAAGAGCCAAATATTGGTTCGTTGTGTTCTTTTTTTTTTCATATCGTGTTCCCTTGAAGGTGTGTCTTGCAGTAGGATGAGAATCGTGATCTTCATCGAATCTCATTCTCTTATATTGTACTTATCTTATCTGCGCGTTTATTCAACGAATGTTGTTTCTCTCGATTTAAAACTGTTCGTATTTTTTTTTTTTACCAATACACACGTTTTCCAGTGAGTAAATAAGGTTGCTCTTTAGCAACCGTCTTTTTCCTATTCTTTTACGATGTTAAAATAAAAATATAGTGTTCTATTTAAAGAAACACAAATTGATCTCGATATGACCTTCAGAAGAAATTGACGTTTCTTTTCAAACTACTGATACAAAATCGATACGAAAAATGGCTAAGAAAATATTGACACGTTTTATTTCCTATCGTTTATTAATTACTTTCAACGAAGCATATTCACAAGACACCCTGCACATTACTTCTTTCGAGATTTTTCAGACAATAGGTAGCATTTCGCGTTACTTACATTTCGTTCGAAATTAATTACCTAAAGGTTAATTCCAGCCTAACCTAGACCTTCTGTTTTGTACGAGTTTCGATCAAAAAATCCGTCAGTAAGCTCAATGTTCACCAGTGGCTAATCCTTAGTTCTGGAACACTGTGCGGATAACAAACAGTTAAATCGTTAAGTATCGTCCACAATTGGGCCGGAAGCGTCGCGTGTTCGGTGATTTTCGCTTCCTAAGCTCGCTTCGGGTCTCGCGCAACGATGACTGTCATGGTCAGGCAAAGGAGTGCATTCCTTCGAGATGCAGCAAGCTTCGAAACGTTTCGTCGCTGCGGCTTCGGCAGGAGTCAAGGTTCTGGGAGTGGGCGACTGCAGGCTTGTCGTCGTGGAAATTGGATCGGTCACTCGATATCGCGGCTGGTATTCTCGAAATTCGAGCGTGCTTGCGATCCACGCGACTCCGCCCCCATCCTGCCCGTATTAATATTAAATTCCGCTTGCTTCTGCAGCAGCCACGGCTGGCCAGATAGCCTCCCAACGCCAGACTGAATGATATGGCCGGGGGTTGGCTGGCTGTAGCCGGTCCACAGACAAGGATTATATGAGCGAATGCTTCGAACCGCGTCCGGTTTGGAATGGATCGTAACTGCCGCTAGTTTTCATGAATTGCTGCACGCGGAAATGAATGCGGTTTCGACTGGTCGAGGTCTGTTAATTCATTAATCGCTGATGGGTCACGCTGTTCCTGGATAGCGTTTTAGAATGCAGATTGCTTGTAATAGTGTTTTTGTCCGCACCGATGCTTGGCCTGCTCCAACAAATTACGAGCTAGTCGACGACAAATTAATGGCAACTGCTGTTTAATAGTTTGTCATGCGCTTGGAATCGATTTGCAACAACATGAGAAACAGGTCGGTGAAATTTCATCGCCATTATCTTCGACTCGCTCGTCTTTGTGTACATTTGGGACGAGTGACAGAAACAGTGAGAAAGTGTGAGCTGCAGTTGACAGATCGGTGGAATACAACGAATAATAAATCGTAATAGTTTTCGTTCTATACTTTCCTGTTTGTTTGTACATGTGATGACAACAACTTCGACCAACACAAAAACATATGGTCCATTGAAGTTTTTGTCATTCCAGTTCCACGTAGTGTGGTAGATTGTAGCGCTTGATGGCTGCGCGACGTAAATGCGCAGAATCATTATACTGCTGACCACGCAAACTTATCGCGCTTACGTACCATGTGTCACCGGGTGTTAATTCCACCTATCGTGGAATTAGTTAAGCTTGCACGTGGTGTGCCAACTAATCAACAAGATCTGATACGGAATCGATGGACTACCGAGGAAACTAATGACAAAAACGTTTACTATGATCAAGTAACAAGGTAACTTTTTGTTTAAACTCGACACTTACAAGAGGACCTTACTGCTGTGGATAGTATACATATTAACGAGAGTACTGTATCGTATGGAAGGATTTACAGTTTGCAACATTAATGGCGAGGTATGTAAAAACATACTTTAACAAGGAATTCTAAATTTACAAGAAACACTGTTTATAAAGACACTTAACATACAATTTGCCATTACAAATGAATTCTCGATGGCAGCTGCAGTCGCTAAGCAAACCGAAAGGGTTAACACGTTGACTGTCGCGTCATTTTTTCATGTCTAGGAATGTTCTCGTTATCTGTTCATATCATGGTGTAAGAAATAGAAATATTCCATAGTGTATTGGAGTACTTTTTATTTTTTAGCATTTCTAACGGGAGTGACTTTATTCAAAAGTTGTGAGTTTGAAGCGCCTATTATCAGTGACCTATATTATTTACATGGCGAACAACGTATTGATCAAAAACTTGTACCCGCGAAAAGAAGATACATTTGCAAACTGAACCTTGTCAAGAGAATCAACTGTTCCGAGATATAATATCGCGAAGAAACAATGGAAGAACGAGAGAGGCAGAAGCTGTGAAGATACTCGTGGTTCGTGCTAAACTTATTCCTATGAAGAAAAACGATGAACGAAAGAACGAAGTAAAAAAAGAGTGACTGGAAACGACAGAAAAGGCAGGTGAGGCTCCGTAGCCGTGATATGTTGCGACCAGGTCAAGTTATTTAATCCTGGCAGCATATACCATAGTAGACGTGCTTGAAATTTATACGTTGTAACCGTGCTAGAATACTGGACGGTGTGTGCGGCTGCTCGAAATATTCGCGAGAAACACGTGATTCTCTGGAATACGGAAAATCGATGGTTGGGCGACTCCGAATCCATTATTGTCAAAATATTGTCTCTGAGAATCATTAGGCACTATTGTGGATCAGGTATTGATTTCTAATTCGAGACGCACGAGCCTGACGGGAATGTGTGAATGAACACCAAAGTGAGATTAATCATTGATTTACATTTCTAAAGCAAATAAATTTAGTATTAAACGGATATCCAATTATTCTGTGCCATAGAGACGTGGTCTGAATATTGTAAAATTGATTTTCGAAGTTTATTTTGAATCTCTCTGATGGGGGAAGCGTTCGACAACTTTTTCCGGAGAAACGAGGGAAGATTGTAAGCGAGTTACGATAGCGAGGGGGTATTTTCTATTTCAGGAACGCTTTATTTTTAAGAGGGCGAAGGAAATTGATTCTTTACCTAATATATTTTACAGGAAGTTAATAGATACACGTGATACTCGAAGTGCGAACTTCCTTTGGAAATTTTCTGAGCGTACCTCGCACGTCGAATAAACTTTACTCGAATTGTTGGGTTTATGAAATCTTCCCACGTAATATATGACGAAAACAATGTAACTTTGCACATTAACTTACAAAATTAATGTCCGATAAGGTTGAGAAGTTTACGCCTTGAAGTTTGCCGAGAATCCGTTCACAATGGCAAATGGAAATGTAGAAACTCTCGAACAACACCTTAGTCTCTTTGGAATCAGTAAAATTCTAACAATATATCCGAGAAACTGATCACATTGACTTCACTGCAAACTGAATTAGTAAAAAAATATCTTATACAATCATTGAAGCTTAAAGTTAGCTGTAAAATTGTTACAGTATATTTTCAACAAAAGAATTTCACTAATATCAGGAGTACGATATGTGCACCTGCTACATTGCGTGCAGTTGCACGTAATATTATTTTATCATGATTAGTAATCAGTGTTTCAGCATTTCCATCAAGTGCTCGATCTCTGTTAATTGCTTCTGAATATTTGAAAAAATTATTGATGTCAATTCATGGTATCTCTATTTAAGCATTAATATATAGATGCATAATTGAAAATCTGTTACAAGATATAGGAACGAGAATTACGTTCATTATTTAAAAGCAGAATACAGTCTCTTGAGTCATTTCTATTCCAAACACTGCTGCCTTCGTGCAATAAAACAAGGAAACACAATTTCACTACCTTGAAGTCCATAGAGAGTTACGAAGTTCTTGTTACGTTGCATCTTATCTTCATGAAGATAACACGAATTCCTTGAGAATCTTGTTAAAAGTTCATTTTGATTCAAGATCAATTACTAAAATTCAATTTTGGATACTCATTATGATCTTACATTAACCAAAATGAATTGAAACAAATCTATTAAACAGTTCAACTTATCGAGTTCCACAATTTGTAGGCTTTTTCATAATTTATGCTTTTAAAATGCTTTTAGTTTTAAAAATTCCAGAGATTATATTTTCAAGTACCTATTTCATTACTACGTAATATTATTCGTATTTGAATAATAAAAAATGATATAGGTATACTTTTAAAACTGAGACTTCAATTCCCGAGGTATAAGTGTCAAATATACAGAATGTTTGGCAGTATATAGGAAATTGTTAGGAAATTAATTCAACATTTGGAAACACAAAAAAAAATGTATATTAGCCTAATTTTTTAAAGCAAGACATGTCATTTTTATTATATTTTCTAACCTGTAATTATATAGTAATCGAAAAAAAACTTTGATAATATCGTTTTTGCGAAATTACATTGCTTAACCTTTTAACAGTATACTTAACTGTAAGTATACACGAATTTTGGCAATCTTATTATTTTAGATACTTAAAATGAGAAAAAGCTTAATATAAAAACTTTTTGTTGTAACTAAGAAATAAATTATGAAATTAATTCAGCATAGTGGTTTCTCCTAACAAA
This sequence comes from Ptiloglossa arizonensis, assembly GCF_051014685.1. NCBI lineage: Eukaryota > Metazoa > Arthropoda > Insecta > Hymenoptera > Colletidae > Ptiloglossa > Ptiloglossa arizonensis. The sequence goes on along the minus strand of NC_135054.1, from coordinate 7,605,390 downwards.
GAATAATTTAGCAGCGAAAAGTTTAAAACTCTTTGATCACGTTTTGATTATCAATCCTGAATGAATTTCATTGAAATTTTATATTTAAGATTTACCTTTTCAACTCAAGACCTGATTCAATTTGGAGTAATATTGCTTTCTGAATAACGATGATTACCTCTCGTAACATTAAAAAGTGTTTTAAATAAATCTCACAGAGAAATATATTCTGAAAAAGATAAATAAACTTTTCTCTATCTTTTCCACTAAAGAAAAGGTTCGATGCAATCTTATTCATTACACACTTTAATCACGTTTCTTCGTTGAAATGCATTGCGATGTATGCATCTCTGCCGATTTTGTTATTAAAATATAAATAAACTATGTGAAAGGGGTTCGAAAGTTACTCTGTAAAAGAGTTTTTATGACATTCAAATAAGAGTGCAATTTATTTTAATGCAGAACTCGCAACAAATGTCCACAATCATAAAGCTCCTTTGAAGGCCTTTTGCAACGACATCAAAGCACTCGCTGGTTGAGAAGATGGTATCGCTCCAAATAACACTCCCAATCTCTGAAAAATAACTTCCTCTGTATGCGGCTACATCCTGTGAGGTTCGTTCACCCTAGACCCTAGTTTTGGATTACCATCAACAGTTCGATTAGTCAAGATTGCCCGAGTCTGTCGAGCTACACGCTGCTCTGCCTCTTCCTCCAGTTCAACCCCTCTTTGGTAGCTCCGATAGGGTGAATCAAGTTTGTCAACTTTGATGTAAGGCACCTTCCAGGGACCACCGCCGCTTCATGGTCGTAAACACAAAGTACACGCGTGTTACGTTCCACCTGGAGAGTGTGGAACAAGGTGGGCAGAGGGTGTAGCAGCTGTACTTTGTCTTAGGGGTAGCTTTTAGCTTCCGTTGCCACGTTTGCTTAAGATATCCCAATTATCCCTGAATGGAGTATTGCAGAAAATTTGAAGAAATTTGAGCTGCTCTAGTATTATTATGAAAAGAAGTTGAACGTTTTAATTGTACAAGAAAAGACACGAGAGTCGGTAATGTTAACTCTAAAGGGTAAAATAAATAAATAAACTTGGAATACCTTCAATGAACTATGGATCTAAAAATACTGACTCTGTACGATATGCACAATTCAATGAATTTCACGAGTTTCATTCCACAGTTTGGCCTTTTATTTCACCGACTAGGAATAATAAATTCACGAAAAGTTAATATTAATAACACGTTCTAGGGACGAGGTACGAATTTTTCTTTTTTAACAACGAACCTATTGTTGAAATAAAATTGTCACGAGAGGGTGCATCGAAGCAGCTGCACTGCATCGGAACGATAAAATTTTCAGTGAACGTCCATTGTCAGCTGCGTGACCACTAGGGGAATAAACTTTGTTGGCTTAAAAATTGCGATCCTGTAGGTGCAGTATTGCGCGGAACGTATTGAATGCATGAAATCGAATTGAATATTATACTTGTAAGTGAAAACTTCCAATAGATGCGTTTTATTACTATTTTCAGATTCGATGAAGCTTAAATTTGATTCGCGTATTATCGAAACGCACGATGCAACGTGATTAAAAAAAAATTACGGAATGATATTTTTTTTTATGTCTACGAGTGAATATTTGAAGAAAAATTATGTACGATTGTTCGTATAAAATTTAAAACATCCTGAATTCGGTAAATCTCGTATTGCATCAAATATGTACAGGTAAATCTTGTGAAATTACGAGAGCAACAGAATTTCTCTACGTACCGTAATGAGTTTCGGCTTTATCAAAAGTTTGTTACCAAGAACTGGAAAACGTAAAAGAGGAAACTTTGAAAGAAAAATGGTCGTACGTTGCCCGTAGAAGTTTCGTGACTTCAACAAGTTTCAGAAGCTACTAATAACAAAATCATTTTCTCCTGGAACAAACTTTTCAATAACAAACCGACAAAAATACATTAAGAAGCTATATCAAACTCTGTTTTATCAAACTTGGATGTCTCACATGCCTATTAAATAAAAGTTAAGCGAAGAACAAATTGCCACGAATTTCGAATTACTTTCGAGCGATGAAAATCAATAGCCAATAAATAATTAAACAAATGGAAAGAAAAGTTAATTCGTACCAAAAACTTGTTAAAAACTTGGTACTGTAACGTATCTACACATATGTATAGATATTTTTACTGCATATTATTTTATTTCTTGATAAATACTTCATTTTCTTTTGTATAAAATTCTGGTCCAACAAGAACGTATTGATATAATTATTACAAAACGAATTATCGCAACTAACGATATTAATCGATAATTTAACGTATCAACTTTTCGTTTTAAATTCTCGTCGGAAAATTAATTTCATGAGCTGCACAAATATGCAATAAATGAAATATAATATAAATTTGGATGAGTAAATACTGTAAATGTAAATTCCTAATATAAAGTTATTACTTACTAATACGTACGAGACGTATAAATATGTGGACATTACTTTACTAGTTTTTAAATTTCAATTTTATAATTTTAAAATGTCGAAGTATTATAGTCCTGGGGCTTTGAGATTCTAAAATTAACAATTCTGGAATTGTGAAATTTTCTATTAAATATATAATTTTACGTTACTAGGTAACGTAATATTTAAAAAAACACATATTCACTAGATGGTTATGTCTATTCTGTTTCTCTTACTATAAATAACAGTAACGTTGAGTTAAAGCAATGTAGCCCCAGCTGTTGTTCAAAAATAATAAAACCTTTATTAACTGCTTTCTGTGTTACAAAATCGAATTTTGAACCTCAATTCTGTAGGAAACTGTCCTGCCTGTATATTGAACATCCCTTATCTATGAGCTTATAGACAGAAAGGAAGAGGGTTTATATTCGGAGCTCGTATCTAACCCAGACCTAACTGAGTGCTGGGCTTTGGAATTCTTATGGCTGACTCGTGCAATCCGATACTATTGCGCCCGACCCTCTACGGTCCACCATCACTAGAACAGCGTGGCATTAAATACTTTGTTTATTTTTAGCCTGGAAGCGATAACGATAACCATAGAATATAAATTCTTCCTAAAACCTTAATATTTTGTACAAAATTATTCTGACCCCATATCATGGAAAACAGTTATTATATCTATAACAGTAAACAAAGCAGCCATCCGACTACATTGCAGATAGATATCGCAGAAACATTACTCTCGTTTAGCTTTTTATGAAAAACAAACAAACAGATACAGTAATTGTTAACAGCGAATAGAATCAGTCTTTTCTTCGATTTTTATTTTGCAAGAGATGACGGGTAGTAAAGGGAACCCACGCAGCTGTCACTTTCATATCAGCCATATTTTTATTGACGTTTATTGACTATCAGGCTTGTGCAGCTGCTGTTCAAAACGTGATCTGATTGCAGAATGATTACTCGTCACGAACATTTTTCCACATACCTTGTAAGGTTTTAGTTCAATAATCTCCTGCTACGTGGAACAACTAAAATAACATTTTATTGACAGTTTTTACTTTTACATAAAATTATATTTTATTTTTATGTTCAGCTTAACGGAGTTTCTTTTCAAGAAAGAGTAAAAAATATCGTGAAGAATATTATGTAATTTCTGTTACGGGAAAAATTTCATTTACCAGAATTATTTACAAATTATAATTCTACGTAATTTGAATTCAGCAATCGTTCGAGTGACTTCAATAAGCGCGCAAACCGTCTGTAATACAAGTTTATCTTTTAGAAGAAAGAGGATAAAAATCGATCGCATCATCTCGATGAACTATTGCTTAATTAATTACTGCTAATTAATCGAGTAATAGATTGAGTAGGCGCCCTGAGACAGTGTGGCACAATCGAGTGAACGGAGAAATTGAAGACGACTCTCGATTGAATATTCCACACTCGTCGTTGTGCTGATGACGGTTGTTCGCAAACTTCCATTTGCCCATACAAGTTTACGAACCTCGATTTATTTCCCTGATCCCTGTTCTACCGGTAGCTACAAAACTTTCGTTAAATTAATTATCGTTGTCAGTTTCCTCCCTTTTTCGTCGAATTTTCGACTCAAGTTTCATCAAAGACTGTCTTCGTACTTCTTCACAACTCCTGATACCTTCCCTTGCATAATTACTCCATATCCGTTGACGAGCTGTTTCGGAAGATGCATGAAATTAGGTCGCGTTCGTTAATTAGGGATAATTGATAAACAGCGTTTGGCTCGGTATATTTGCAAACGAAATCGCTGAATAAGGGAACGCACAGCGTCGACATGCTGCGCGCTAATTAAACCTCTCGGCGTATAGAAATTCCATTCATCGATACGGGAACAGAATTTTTTTTTCCAACATCGACGATACGCGGATGCTAGTATTCTACGTCGTGACTTTCGTAACGTATCACCTTCAACCTCGCTCGAAATTCCGCGGAAAAATAATTGAACTCGATTCTTTTTCAAGCGAAGCTGAAAAAACTTTTCGGGTTATTGAAATTAATCTTGCGCGCAGACGTGTTACAACTCTGAAAATCATTTCATGGAAAACTTTCAATTCAAAGTTGGCTGCGGTTCTTGAAACTATTTCTTAAATTCACTACCTACTGAAACTTTCGATTTAAAAAATTTGGTAACTCAAAGATTTCTAAGTAAACTTCAAATTTTTGAATCATAGATTTTCAAAAACTACAACCTCGTAACTTTGTAATTATGTAATTTTGTAATTCTGTAATTCTCTCAATTTTTAATTTTTAAATTTTGCAATTTTAAAACGTCGAAATATTGTAGTCCTGGCGCTTTGAGATTCTAAAATTAACAATTCTGGAATTGTGAAATTTTCTATTAAATATATAATTTTACATTATTAGTACCACTGTGTAAAATTTTAATATTAAACCTCTCAAAGTTTCAAAAACTTTTTCACGAACTTACGTTTATAATTAATTTGCACGATGAATTCATTTTCGCTCACGGTTGGTTTCAGAGTTTCATAATCGTTTTTCTAACAGCGTATATACGTACTATTCGAAACAAACCGTGTCACGTAACATCTATACGATTGTAAAACGTACTGCAGCGTTAATTGAAATTTAAATGCAGCAGACGCATTTACAACGTTCAAACGATACGGAATAATGAAATATTCATATTTTTTATGCCCACTATAATTCAACAAGCTGTAGTGGCAATCAATTATTAAAATTAACCATCTGTAACGAACAAATCCGTAATTTATTGTATGCGGAACACAGATAATCGCTCGTTAATAAAAAAAATCATGAGAAACTTCTGGCTATTCGCGTGACCGATATAATTCAGGACAAAATCGATATATTTTAGTCAACGAATATAATAAATTATATCTGTCGGGATATTTATATTATGTACATATAACGAAATACGTTAGCTTGACACATTTAGCGTGAAAATAAATGTCAGTTCCCTACACTCGAGCATCCTAAATTAATGCATATCTCTATTTTTATTTTAAAACAATCGAAGACTCCGTTGGATTCAGCTATAGTGAAGTAAAAATAAACTATTCAAGGCCAGTATCCACACTATTAACTCATCGTTCTATTTCTTGCTTTTTTCTACAAAGCAAAAGAGTACTAAGAGTCAAGCTGGAACTAATTACTACCTATAAATTACGAGCTATAATCGAGCTGGTAAAAGTATAGCGCTGTGAGTTCTAAAAGGGTCGAAGGTTATGAAACTTCCCTCGATTTCAACTATAAATCTTCGAATTATAATGAGATCTCGTACTAATATTCCCTACAATCGCAAATATATGACAATGGAATTGATCGCGAAATGTAAACAAAATCAGTGAATACATTAACCGAAAAGTAAATTTCATATAAATCGGTAAACCGAAAACACAAGTAAATACTGAACTGTCTTATTCGATCAATCGGTTGGAAGAAAGCAGTCTGTTTAAGCTGCGACAACCATTTTCGAGCAGTAGCAATAACGTTTGTTCCTCAATTGCGTTATAAATCGACGATTCCACGGCTTGATGTCCACGATGTACCGGAAGCAGTCTTTAAAAATATGGATCTAACATATCACAGGCAAACGAGGCGCGTAAACATCAATTTGGTAAGTTCCAGTAATAATCCACGTTGCTGTAACCCGACCCGAATCATCCGACGTTAAGAATGCAATAACGACGCGGCTTATCCCGTCATAACAGTGTCCTGTTGGTGGGTAGTTGTGCGGCCTGGTATTGAATCGACTATAGAAGAGACGACTGCAAGCTCGGGTCGTTCGTTTTACGCGTATGCAAATTTTTATATCACGACGCTTTACGCCCAGGAAGAACACATCGTAGATAAAGAGTAAACGTACCCGGGAAACAGGCCACGTCGCGCAGAAAATCTTTTTAATGTGTTCGCGGCAAAAAGGAAGCTCGTTTTCGTTGCTGTCGTGCTGGTTGCTTTCATGCTCTGACCAAAAACGCGCGAAAGTACGAACGCTGTATTCGGATACGGTAGAAAGCAAGAAACAAATAGCTGGATACAAGTAAGAGTACACAAAAATGATCATTATTGCGTTGGCGTGTGCCCATACTGCCTAATCGTTCTAATTCGTTGAATATAAATACAGGGATTTTCAGTGAAGGAAAATACACGTTACAGGTGGACACCATGAACTTCGAACGATTATAAAAAAATAAAAACGTAATTATTGCGTAGGCGGGTGCATATATTGACTAGTTGTTACAGTTCGTTGAATATAAATACAGGGATTGTCAGTGGAGAAAAATACACAGTGTAGGTAAACGCCATGAACTTTGAACAAGTATAAAAAATAAAAACATAATTATTGCGCTGGTCTGTGCACGCTTTAGCTAACCGTTACGGTTCATTTCGTGTAAATTCAAAGCTTGCCAATGAACAGACACATGCTAATAAGTAAACGTCATAAAGTTTGGACAAGTTCTGATAGCCTAGGGTAAATTTAATTAGGATGTCGCGTTGAAGAGTACTCGTCTATAAGAGATGTGTGTCTTGAGGTAGCCCTCTCTCGACAACCTCTTCATTTAACAATAACAGGGACACGCTAAATATGGCCATGATCTTTAGCTATAAAGCTTCCTTCGTTCAAATTTAATAAGTAAACACTTGCTCAATCGAGAGTAATAAGAATTGATGGAAAGTATTTCGGTTAGCTATCGACCAATCTTTCCTCTGAGTATCATCACCTGAAAAAGATTTTGGCTATATAAATCCAACGCAATTACTTCCAATACTCCCGACAATTCGTCCAGAAAGCATAGTTAAGGGGTAGGAAACCCGACGAATTTTATGGGAGGATAAATTGTAATGGTTCCATTCGTCTGTCGTTACCACGGTAAGCTGCTCTATTAACTGGCACCCAGTGGCAATCCGCAGTTTAAAGAGGCATTAGCGATCGGTGCGTAGTAAAAGTAAAACTAAAACCTCGGGAGATGGTTTACGAATTACTTAAGTTCCCTTTTCAAGTTTTTGCCTATATTAATTCATAGTAATTATCTCCAGTTTTGCATTTTTCCCCAACAGGGACTCCACTAATCCGTTGAAAATTTAAACCACAATGACGCCCTAATTGTAAGTAACAAGCCACGTAAATTGAATAAATTAACTTGCTCTTCCTTAAAGCACCATAGGCTTTAATTACAGTTCGCGGTTAAATCCCCTAGCCAATGAATTACTGACGATCTTCATCAGTTACGAACTCCATAGGTTATCATTTCGAGTTCGGTAACTTGAACGGCAAATTCTAATCGTGAACTCCGCTCAACCCACTTCCAGCCATAAGTCAGGGATTGAATCGATTCCGTTCGAAAACCATAAATATCGTAGACATTAGGAAGTAAGCCAAGTAATAATTTCATTTGTGTTCCAGGACTGTCATTAGGTGGTGGCCTGATAGTCTTGGCATCGGCGTTATCAGACGCATCGCTAGAATTACCAGCAAAATATAGCCTGCCTTCTACATCAAGCATGCAAACGGATGATAACAGCCTACCACAGTATCACTATGGTTGGTGCCTTCAGTTATCAGGACTGGCTCTGATCCTGGCAGAAGTGGCAGCTGTTTTAACAATATCCGGGTACATGGCCCGTTTCTCAACTGTGGAGGAAATGGTACGGTAATAAACTTGTCTCGAATCTGAATAATCATAGGGTACATTGTGTCTATACCACTTAGTAATTGTCGTAGAATAAAGTAGAACGTTTAGTGTTCGAAGTGTTACTTTTTTTTCTTTAGGTGAGAGTTATGGTACCCGGAGCTGAGAGAAAGCTGAGGGAACAGAGAGGTTTAAGTTCGGAATACCTGGTAAGGACTCATCAGAAATCACCCGGACCACCACAAGCTAGAGGTTTCGGACAACCAGCGAAAAGTAACGTACAGTTTTCGTACATTTAATTCTATGTCAACGGTTTTGCTCAACTGTCGTACGATCAACTGTAAATTTGTCCATGTTTCAGCGCTCCAGAGAGTGGTCGAAGAAGGCACTTCCCTTTTATGCAAGTCCGCGCCTGACATCTGTGCCTCCAATCCTCAAGCTATCAGCTACGTCGATAAGGCAGATCTCGCTCACGTGTTACCAGCGTACCCGGATGCGAAAAACACGGACCCGCAATACGTGTTCGGTGATAAATCGGAAGCTAGTGTTATCGATTCACGATTAAGTGGCTTCGCCGATAAAGAAGGTTTGATAGACTCGAGGATTCTCTCGGATTCGCGGCAAAATATGATCGCTTTCACCGAGAGTAAGGAACACGCCGTGGGGCAAGAGCCGCGATACACCGAATTCTCTCCAAGAACTACAGAACAAAACGTGGTGGATTCGAGGTTAAGTGGTTTCGCTGAAAAGGAAGGTTTACTCGACTCGAGACTCAGTGTATACGGCGAGAAGAACGAATCGTTGCTGGACACTCCATTCGGTTACGACACACGTTACAACAGTTTGGCAGGTCAGACAGTGCCAATTACATTAAAGAATCAGAATACTTCAGTTTCGGCGATCCAGTCTCAGTACATCTACCAAAATTTCGGAACGATACACTCCGGTATTTTGAGGGTATCCGAACCAGGGACAAGTTCGAGCTCCAATTCAAGCCAACGGAGTATGACGCTGCAGTATCCGAAGAGGAAGTCACAAATCGCTCAAAACACTTTCAGTACGATGGAATGCGAGAAGAGAAAACGAGGAACTGGCTTGGTCGGCAAAGCAGGTTTCTACACTGGCAGCGCAGTATGACCACCACCACCTCCTCCGACGCCCAGGTAACTGGAAGAGGAGGAAACGCCACTGTAATCTCGAATAAGAGGAACTGACATAAGTGGCGTGAAACTTGATAGTCGGAGGAACGCATGTTAATGGAATGGAAGAAATCTGTTTTACCACAAGTTTGTGGCGACACGATCTATTGCATCGACCGTCGATCCGGCAGGGAATTACAAAGACTCGTTATCCTATGAGCGGATAAACCGTACCTACCGTCGAACGTATAGTTCGCAATGGTTTTATTATCCAAATCTGTGCAGAAAACTGATGTTCCTCGTACGAGTAGGATATACAAACTCGTTACAAGCACAATCTTGTTCGAAGATTTAAAAAAAAAGGACTTGTACATAAATTATTGCTATCTAGGTTAAGAACGAACTCTATCTACGAGATCGAATCGAAGCGAATTTTTACCGTCTCGGAACCCTTCGAGTGACGTGTCACCTACTTTTAAGATCCTACATGTTAATCGATAAAATAAGGACAAAGGAATTCGTGGTAGCGTGCATACTCTAGGCGTAGCATTAAGTGACATAGGCAACGTATCTTAAAAGGGTTTAAAGTATAGGGTCGATTTTATCAGAGAATTTATACCTCTTACGTGTCAATCCGCGATCTCCTTGCCTCTGAAACAGCTAGTTGATCTTTCTTCGATCGTTCGTGTGGAATGAAACGACGGAGTTCAACTCTTTCGGAGATTCAGAGTGCTGTTCAGTTGATCCACTTATCTTTCCTCGTTCGCGGACGACGAGATTCAATACACTCGGAATTTCAACAATATTTCCTGACTCGCTGACGAACGAATACGCAAACATCAACCGAAAGTAGATCAACTGACACCGAAACTCGCAACTCGCTGTTAAATTTAACCTCCATTAATCACGTAATCGCGTCCCAGCTGCATAACCAATCGAACGGAGGTATAAGTCGATGAGGAATACTAATGTAGTCGATATGCTGTAATATACTCGGTGGTCGGTATAGTCACGAATACTCAATGGGGCGTAAACTCGTCTGACCATTTTCGGGAAAGAAGGAATGCCGTGAGCTACGAGCGAGAATTCGATCAACCGCCGCGTTTGACGAATACGTGCAAAAGATTTTACCATAGAAACGTGACGTCGACCCGAGGCACGATAACGCACGTCGAAAGAGTAAAAGAAATAGTACAAATTCATTTTTAACATTACCGTATTATTAATATTTGTCGTTGATTCGATCGCCCATGTCCCCATCAGTATCTCCGCGCTACGTACGAGCAAACGAGAGGATTCACTCTCTTCCTGGATGGATCGTCTTCTTTGACCGTTGATCGCTGATCTATGGCAAAGTCTTTCGATACGTTCGCCAATGTTGGACATATCAGAAACGGAAGCGTTTTCAGCTCGATTGCCCACCGAATCGCGACATAAACACTATTCCTCGTTCGCGTCGCGTAACTTTCTTCCCCGTAGGGGTCCACTGCAAGGGTTGAGAATATTTTACGGTCTCAGAGCACCCGGGTCAATCCTCGCGGAGCGGTTTCACTTTCGAACACCGAATCGTACGTTCTTGTGTATGTAACTTTGCAACTTGCGCATATTAATATATAAAGATCGTAGGTGAGTGTAATAAAACGTTTCTTTTCTAAAGAAAATTCTGTTTCCTGCCCCCCCCCCCCAAACCTTTCCAATTAATAACACTGGTACGAATTGTGTCTTCGTTTCTCATTGAGGTGTTAGATCGGTACGTGTGAAACTTTACAACAGATGTTTCATTGTCAAGTTTGAGAGAGATTCTCTACGAACTCGGATTGTACATCGATGGTGCGAAACTTTAGCATTTGGATGGTATTGAGTCAATATGGGGAATATTCAGTGTCAGTTTGTTAAAGAGCTATTAATATCTCAACAATATCGCATAAATATCGAGGCTAAACCACGTTTGACATAATAATGTTTAAGGTCACGCGTGATAAGAAATAATTGACAGTAATGAAGATTCAATTGATATTGAAAGTGTCGCAAATAGTTCCGAGCTTGAAAGATTCAACGTTTGTTTATCGAAACATTGTAGATTTAATAATATCGCGTAAATATTGAGGAAAATTCACGTTCGGGACTGTAATGTAAGGACAAGGTCACACGTGATAAGAAATAATAGTGTCACAAATTGTTCCAGATTTAAAATATACAACATCTGTTTATCGAAAAGTTGTAGGTTTGTTATTATCGCATAGATTTTTTTTGTCAAAGCGAATACACGTTTTACACGATAATGTTCAAGGTCACGTGTGATAATAAACAGTAACGAGGATCCGATTGATATTGAATATAGGGTTGACTAACGAGGTTTTAGATCTCCATCGCTATCAACCTACTTCGGAACCCCTTTACGTCTCTAATTCCTGACCTGGTGTGATCATTAACGGTTGGACCTCGTTTGTAAATTACCACTTCCTATATTGTTGAATTCGTCAAGATAATTGCTTTCACACGATACGAACAATCTTTTTCATAAAGAAATTAAGGCCACCGTCGTGATTCGAAACTGATTGCCAACTTCTGAAAGTAATTCGAGACATCGCATTCCTTAAGAAAAATAGCAAAACTTCAATTTTTTCGCGTACCTTTCGTTGACAAGAAAAATGATGGGTACTAATTACCCGAGTACTCTGTATATGGAATTTCCAAGATGCGATCATTCATATTATGGAGTGCACACCTTTCGGTATAAGTAGAAAATAATTATAATTAGCAGATGATACAAGTTTTTGGGTGCGCAAGGTGTACGTGTGTAGATATTCGTGGAAAATTATTAAGTATGTAACGTGTCATGTGGATACAGCTCGAAGAGAAGGAATGACTTTCCAAAATGTTAACATCAGTACAGTGAAACGTTAATATTTTCACACGTAATATTTATACGGCTAGATTTGCCATAAGTTGGTCATTCAGTTACGATGTACTCTGTAACGTATCCTCTGTGTTTTAGCTGGAATATAGTATTAATTAATTATCATTACAATTTGAGGACAAATTGTACAGCCGTTTAGTATATTACATGTAAATAATAGATCGTAAATGCTTCTACGCTATTTTAAACAAAGTAGATCCAAAATCTTTCAAATAGGATCACAATTCCAATCAGTGTTTGAGATGAATTTTTCACCTTGCAAGAAACAAATTTGAAACATTTGTTCTTCATCTTTTCCAAGACGAAAGATTTATTATGTTCAAGTTATACGCACCAACCTACTACACTAAAACTACACCGTCCAAATAGAAATTCGAACATGTAAATATTCTTTCAAATCCATGTTTCTATAGTATCATAAGTAAAAATTTTTGATTACAAAATTTTCAGGTGAATATAGATAAATTAGTTAGTAATATATTACTAAAAAGTCCCAAAGATGGGATCGAAACGTTTAGTACAATTACACTATACTTGTCCCGATTATCAATTTCATGCTATCTATTTCTATCGTGACAAATATAGAATTCGTCACTCGACGAAAAATAATTGTACAAAAGCGATCAATTTTTCGACGATAAAATATCTGGTCGAACTGTTGTCGGGAGATTGACGACCAATAACGTCTAATCGATTTTTCATTCAGATGGCTCTGTTCGCGAGAAATGTTCAGCCAACATTGGTTAGGAGTATTTCGCCAGATGGCGAGCCCATCCTTATGTCGCGAGACCTCACCTCTAATGTTTAATTAACGCCGCATAATTGCCCGACCAATTAGCCGACGCCGTTTAATATTAATCTACAATTTGAATTCATTTCGATGCGTTTAAAATTTATTGAATACATAATTAATGCCGCGTGTTGCGAATGCAGATACGATGCACGAATCCCGCCCTCGGCGGTTGGTGCGCTGTCCGAGTGATTTATGCAGACAGTCCAGCCAAAAGTTCGCGCCGAAAAATCCCACGAAAACAGTTAATCGTCCCCGAAAACGTCGTTTCGTGGAACGATCGAATTATCAGATTAACGAAGCGTACACGTTTCGTTCGCGTTTCATTCGATTCAGAAGCCAGCTACGACTTTGTTTCGAACATCTTGATTAGATGGAATTTCCAAAACGAAATAAGAGAACGTTTCTACAACGTTTCGAGCATTATTGATTCGAGTCCACAGCGAGTGTATCGAATAATTTTATAGACAAACGTTTGAAGAATCTTAGGGGAAATTATATTCACTCTTCGCATTATTGGTTCGAGCCCTTAACGAGTATATGAAATAATTGTGTATATATAAATTTAAGTACTCGGAATTGTTCTATAAATACAAAAATGAGAAAATATTTCAAAGAACTTTAACATTTGTATACTGAATTATTTTACGTGACCGATGAGGATTTGAATCGGTATATTCGATACGTCGTAGAAACGTTCTTTTACACAGTTCTGGAAATTCCAAACCTTTCTTCGCAACACGGTAGTCGTGCTAGAACGAAACAAGAAACACTCTCGTACGTGATATTATTTAAAATTCCTCTCGATTATTAAAAATCAGGCTATTTCCACCGCACCGCTCCCGATAAGTGTGATTTACATGGTTCGAGGTTGGCCCACGTATCTCTCGAAGAAAGTAGCGGAAGACAATCGAGTTATTTATCGTTAGTGGATTAAATTGAACCGTGCGTGACCAGACATGACATAACTTTTCGTTGTCTGTTTCTCGCTGCGTGCAACGTCGGATACTCCTTTTAGAGTTGAACACGAAGATTGCATTTTTATTTCCTTGACGAAATGTGAGATCGACGCGATAAATTCTTTCCGACTTCGGATTTCAATGTTAATGAAATAGAAGGTGTCAGAAGATGGGTTCTTAAATGGAAATATGTGCGATTCGTTTCAAGGTATCACTGTGATCGCGATGAAAATACATTAGTGTCATGTAACGAGCAATCCTTTCAGAATTAATAAAATATAGCAGAGCTGCAATAGTTGTAAGGAAAGGGAGCTGAAAAGTTCTGTAAGTGCAGGGATTCGTGCAATGGTAGAGGTAATCGTTCCAGTAAGAAGGAATTCATTACCCATAGTCTATGTTTTATATTGACATAATACCTTATCAACGATCTACCTTTGTCTCCCACAAAATATTTTCAATTTCATTTATAGATAAGTGGTATTCCTTCTGCTCGTAAATGCAACGAACGAGATTCACATACAAGAAACGAGGTTATCAAATTATTATTTTTCTTGTCTTCGATTTTTTCTCTTAAAATTAAAACGAATATTTCTGGACATTCTTTAATGGGTAGACTCATTTCTAATTTCATATCAATACGTATTAATACAAATAAATTATCACATAATTGTGCACACATTATAAAAGAATTTTGTACATACTTTATCGTTTTATAGAATTTCTAGGTCATTTATTAGTAAGTTTGCAACTTGCTGCACGAAGAAAGAAAGTTTTCGATTATTTACTACCTATAAATAAAACGTTTCTGACAATTCTGTTATTATTGAGAGATGTTCGGCAGGAGTATATTTAACGCATTGACAACTAATCGCATAGATCTATTATAGTTTATGTGCCGGGTCTGTATCGACTGTTTACAAATATTAATCATGTGTGTATTTATACTAACTGTATAAATTCTTAAAGCAAAGATAATATTAAAAGGCTAGATAAGATTTCCCAAATCATTTGAGATTGCATTTGTTACTAATGTAGCTAATGACGCTGTCAATTTCTATTCAATTTTTATGATAATAATAATACATGTTCAAGTACGTCTGCAATTAAATTTAATACCGTATTTTGAATACAGTTTGTAAGGCTTTCTTCTTCCATTTAGAAAAATCATTCCAGATATTTATTTGATTAGGTACAAATATGTTTCGGCAATATCGATAAAATTACCCATACAATAATAGTATTACATATTTAACTCGTCGATACAACAAAAATCAATGGAACATTACTCAATGCTTTTATAAAATTTCATGAAAACTTATTCTCAAATGGTTCCAGAGATACAAGGTGAGTATTGATAAATTTCATTCAATTGATTCCTAACAGTTATAGAAATTGATTTCGAGACATAATTTATGTTATTCCTCCTTTCACGACTTGACACTTCGATCAGCCATAATTTAAACGACAGACAAAGTGTCTGACAATTGATTCAACTTGAAGGTAAATCTACAGTATTCCTATTCGATCAACAATAACGTTCTAAACGTATCGAACAAAAATAAACATCACCAAACCCCATAAAGTTACACCGTCGCACATAGATTCTCGGAGCACTACTAAACACAAAAAAACCTGTCTTGACCGCCGCTGTATGTTCATCATCGACGATCGCCGAAACATCCACAAGGTCTCAGTTGTCTCGAATACGATCGAAAATCGAGTTTCGTCGCGCGAAACTTTTCAATTTCGATTCCCATCGATTCTCTACCCTACCGGACCTCTTCTCTCGTATACAGCGAAAAAGAAAAAAGGAGAACCGTGTCCTTTAATTTCCACGGGCTTTTCCTTTCTAACGGAACCCGTCGAATCGATACTCACCCCCGCTCTCCTGCGAATCGCGGAACACGAAGGGGTGCGAGTAGATTGTCTCTGTCATTTACCTGCTCGCGTTCCCCTCGCGGTCCCGCTCCTTCCCGCGTCCGAATATTCGAGCCAACCCCTTCCTTCCTGTAACCTGGCACCCTCGACGTCCGACCCACCCCTCCTCGATGCTGGTGCTGGTTCTGGTGCTGCTGGCTGTAGCCGTCTCACTCTAATCCAATTAAAAACGGCGGACGATCGCGCGAAACAGCGGCTCATCGACCACGGGAATTTTAATTGATGTTACAGGTACGAGAGGGTAGTAGCTCGGGTCTGGAGGAACGAGAATAGAGAGAAAGGGGTGGTCTCGAGGGGCGGCCAAGCCAGTGTGGAAGGGGGCAGCATCGTTGCCGGCTGGATGATGGTCTGTCAGCGAGGCACGTTCCACCCTGACGGAAAGTTTCACGAACACGAATCCCTCTTCAACGTGTCGCTGGGAATCGTGTTAACCATCAGCGGCGTTGTCTTTGCGCGATACAACGCTCGAAGAGGCGATGGAATGCGACCGGGGCATAAGTTTCCTGATTAACCTATTCCTGTCGGCGTGCTTTCGACTATTCGCGCGAGCGAACGTACAAATGCCGCGAACTGACAAAACGATGTTTCGCGAGATTCTGGGTGACGTCAGGTTAGAAAATTGAGTAGAGAAAGAGTAACTTTGCGAGCGTGGTTCAAATTTTCTTTAAACGCTTCGATCTTGAATTTTTGGAATCTTCTTCGTTAATATTAGGATGTAGAGCTATCGCGAACTGACAAAACGATGTTTCGCGAGATTCTGGGTGACGTCAGGTCTGAAAATTGAGTAGAGAAAGAGTAACTTTGCGAGCGTGGTTCAAATTTTCTTTAAACGCTTCGATCTTGAATTTTTGGAATCTTCTTCGTTAATATTAGGATGTAGAGCTATCGCGAATTGACAAAACGATGTTTCGCAAGATTCTGAGTGACGTCAAGTCCAAAAATTGAGTATATGAAGAACAGCTTTGCAAGCGTGGTTCAAACTTTCTTTAAACGCTTCGATCCTAAATTTTTGGAATCCTCCTCGTTAATATTAGGACAAATATACATTTGTAATTTATTTATTTATTTATATATTTACGGAGTTAACCCTTTAGAATACAAAGAAAAGAAAGAAGGTCGTAAGAATGTCTAACATTCACACGTAATAATTGAAATTTAAATCTAGCGGAAGTGGTAAATAAATCGATATATTTACAGTGTTTATTAACATATTTTAGAATAATTACAAGTACGATTTAAAATTTATTTAAATATTTCGATACGAGCTTTGTATCATTTTTAATGATACATTGAATCGAGATGAATTAGTAACTTTACAAACATCATTTAAACTTCGTTTAAACGTCCGTTTTATTTGAATATTTTACGCTCTGTTTCTGAACCCCATTCATTAATATTATGATAATCCCTATAATTAAACGGAAAAAATACTGATACAATTAATGTATAGTTTGTAAAAATTATAGTAACTATGCATGTAACACGAAACGAAGCATCGTAAGTAGCGAACACTTTTTCCAATTCTTTCTTTAAACTTTATTATTTATGTCGTAGTTTCTGAACACCTATTGATGTTAGAGAAGCGAATCTAAAACAGGAAACGAAATACTTGAATAATATTTAAACCGTATTGGTGAAGCTAATCGTTAACTAGATTTGCGTTTAAACAATGCGATATAAATAAACAAGCATCGTTCGTTATCCTTGCGCGTAATACATTATTTCGTTGTTACGAGTGACCGCGCAAACATTCATCAATTACCAGATAATCTACTGTTTAACAAGGGAAGTTTCGTAATATAATTATATTTCGGACGCGTTAATAAACCAAATATTCAATTGAAAATTTTTACCGCATTTCCGAGCGCAGCGTTAACTCCGTTTTTAATTTACTCATATTTCACTCGCGAAGTCGTCGCGAAATGAAAGAAAGCAGGCGCCATCTTGATCGGCGACGTTAACGCGGGCAAATCAAATTACATTTCGCTAATTTTCCCTCGCGTTATCGCGCTTCCGTCTACCATTCTTATCGCACGCCTCTTTTTCGCGCGTTTCTCGTTTCTTGCTACCATTGTCGCAAGAAATCCTCAAGGAAGGCAACCGCCACCAAGGATGCCTTAATCCTCGCGGTCATCTATCATCGTGGAGTATGTACTGATTAGCCGATTCTATCTTCCAGCATTTTTTCACGCCGCCTCGAGTCGCCGCCGTCTTTTGTTGGCTTGTTTAATAACTCGTGATGAATGTACCCCACGTTGCTTGGCTTCCAGTTCGTCCACCACGGAAGCGGGATCCCTCGGGTCCCGAGATATCCTTTCTTCTTTTCGCTTCCGACCCGTCAGAAATTAAAACGATAAATCCTTGGCGGAAACTCCGACTGCCGCGAAAAATGTACGAACGGTGTCTCTCGAATGGTGTAAAAAAAGAAAAAGAAAGAAATAGAAAACAAACGCCTTCGTGCATTTCCGCGACCGATATTGTTTTCCGTGTATTGTTTGATCGATCACGGGCTTGTTTAACGATTGGCGCGCATCGAAACGTGTCTGCGATTCGAGACGAAGATTTTCACCGGATCGAATCGAACGGCTCGAAGTTTCCAAACGACCACGCGGAGAAAGTGTTACGGCTCGCGGTGATGTTTGCGTTTCGTGGTGTAACACGAAAATCCATCGATTCGACTTTTAATAATTGCTAGATCGTTGCGCGTTAGGTGTTAGTAGAGCGTGACGAGATTAAATTACTTTCAATTAGCAACACATTCCTCGTTTACCGCGAAAGAAATTAGCATCGTGTATAATAATAATTGAAACGAATTATTGTCCCTCGGCGGTGTATCGTGAACATATTGACCGTTGCACGAATGCATTCCATTATAGCGATTTCTCTTAATATTTCACTATTTCGAGCGCATCGCGTGTTCCCAGTCGTTTTAATTGAAATAATATAAGTAAATAAAATCAATCGCTTTATTAGCGCAAACCGAGTAACGAACGCCGATTAAATTGTTTCGAGTGTAACATCTACACCGGAATAAATAAAAAAGGATCTCGTTTAACAAATTTCTAAAAACCGATTTCCAACGTGAATTCTCCTACGTGCAACCGAATAAGCGAGAACTCGTTCTCGATAATTATCGGTGAGGTACAATAGTTCGAAACAGATTAAGCCCCGATCGAGAAGAGTCTTCGATAGAAACAAACTCCAAGAAGTAAACCACGGGAATTATTTAAGAGTCGAGCCGATATTTTGATCCGTTTAAACCTTCTTGAACCCTCTTTCGGTCGTCGAACGAGTCCCCGATTCCGTTGGATCTCATTTATCACCTCAACCACACCCTCCGAAACTGGTTCGCATCTTCGTCCAGAAATTTTAGCTGCCAGTGCAGCTACGCCCTCACCCCCTACACAGGTGGCAAGGGGAGGCTGGGGGAAGGGATGAACTCTTATCTAACCGAGGGTTGAGCAACGTTGGGTAGGGATGTATTAGCGGCCGGTATTAAATTATGGTCAGCCCAAGGCAGCGGGCAGCAGTGATACCGACGCTGGGACGTAACAAACAGCGCTGGCGCCACCCCCTCGCGGAATTAACCCCCGAGATCGTCGGTGCTTTCGAGGGATAATTTCATTTGGCAGCGACTCCTGGCTAACACGGACCACGGTCCATTCTGGCCGCAGGCTGTCTGGCTTCCGATTTCCCCTCAACCCCCCGGTAACCCCGCTCACACTCCTCTCTATCTTCGGGGTAATTTTTTGCCAAGATACGCAATTTTCCGTGTTCTTCTTGTGCTCGATCCTTCCCGGCCCCTGGTGTTCGGAAAACGAGTTTATACCGGCATCCGGGTTCCGCGAATGGAAATTACACGGCGAACAGAAAATATTTTTTTTTTTTTTTTTTTTTTTTTTTTTTTTTTGCGCCCTGTGACAAGGAAACGTGGGGTAAATAAAGAAATTGCGATTTTCCGTTATTGGGGATAGAAAATCAGATAATTCCTCGAATTTTTTGTCACTGTGCTCGGCCCTTTTCTCTAATCCCACGTGATATCGCGTTTCGTTGCGATATTTGGATTCGACCGTGCCTCCATTTATAATTAATTAATTATCCTCGATGCATTAGGTACGAGGGATCGTACCTAAGCTTCGTAATTGGGTAGTTTTTTCCAAATTTTTCCATCGCGGATTGTCTTCGTACGGTTACGAAGTGTCGGTGCAAGAAACGATGGTTTGTAACATTTTGTATAAATTTTAAGAACGTACAGTAACAATTATCCGTGTACGACGATGTATCGTATAAATTTTATATTTTTGAAATTGATCGATATTAACAGATATGTTAATTTTTCCTTTCAATTGTATTATTATACATCGAGTATACCTACCTTTGCGTATAAATTATTATCTATTAGGTTGTTCGGAAAGTCATTTCGTTTTACAAAATGGAGAATATATCATTTAATAAAATGTTTATACAGTCTAAAAAAAGTGTTTCATTTTCACCAAAAGAAAAAACGAAATGACTTTCCGAACAACCCAATAGATATTTAGATATTTCTCGTTGTTTATACAGTCTTTTAGGGTGGTTGGAAAATTATCTTCTTCGTGTATGAGTTTGTCTACTGGATATTCTTCTATCGTATAATTTATTATTGGTATTTTATTATAATTTGTGCACGATAGACAATCACCTTTTGTTATCAGGTGAAAGTGAGACGATCCAGTGTGTCCTACCCTTGATCGAGCGGTCAAGATTTGTCCCCTACTAATAAGAGAAACCGAATTACTGAATTACGATGTATTATAACTGGAAGGAGTATTAATTGAAAAAAAACTCGGTCCCCAAATAAATTACACAGCAAACACCAGACTTTAATCTTCCGCACCAGAATTTAGCTTCTAGTCTGATCGCAACGTGAAACATATTTGAAAAGATTATTGAAAAATTGCAGAACTTAAAACATGATATACACACACGTTAACCTAAGATCCAAAATGATTTCCGCTTTTCTCATCGCAAAGCACGTAACCGTAATCGGAAAGGAAAACAATTTTTCAAGAAGTTTACGCACGAGTTAATTTTCAAGTTTCATTTACCTGCTGCTTCGGTTTCTAATTTGCATAAAAAATTCGTTCAAGCACTTCTCCTTTATATGAAATACTTTAACGTCGACATCAATCTCGAAAAGTCGTAGAACGTTCTAATACATCCCCCGGCTGTTCTAAAAAAAAAAAAAACCGTCGCACAATTTCTGATTATATGGCGCTCGTCATAAGAAAACGGGAACAGTTTCCATGAAAAATCAATCTGTACGTCGATGATCATAAAACCGGTGCGATCCGAGTACCGCACAATTACATCAAACCAGCGAACGCGCTCGTAAATAACCACAGAAAAGGCTTATCTTTGTCAGTGGAACTGCGCGTATTAAAAGGCTAAAGTACGCGGCTTTTATTCGCGGCCGGAGATTGTCGGTGGTGGTTTCGAGGGGTAATTTCATTTGGCCCAATCTCCACCGAACGAACTGCCCTGCTCGCCCGCTAGCCGCGGGCTCTTTCTATCTATGAAACATTTTTACCGTCTTCTCTCGTTTTGTTTTCACTATGGCTGTATTCCCCCGTCGTCTCTTATCGCTGAATCGTTTACGAAGCCACCCTCTTGCGACAATTTACAATCGTTAAGAACCGCGCTCCGCGACCTTGCATTCTACTTGAAACGCTCCTCCGTAATTAGTACGATGAACGGTTATGATTTCCAATTATCGAATTATACGAGAGGTATTTTGATACTGAAGAGACGACTGGTTTAGTATATTTACTGTTCTTTCTTTTTCTTTTTTTTTCTTACTCTGCATAAGTATGCTTCGCGTTGTATAAAATTCCCTTTGGTGTTTAAACGATTTCGTATTCTATGTATTGGTAAAAATGTATTTGTTCTGTTTAGACAAATACTTTCGATGCTTTGAAAAATATTGTAATCGATATAAGATTTATGTTCAAAGCGTTTCAAATAGGTTTTATTTAATCTTGTGTTCGAGCACATTTCTTAGAAACGATTCTTCGTGACATTATTTTCTTTTAATAAATGACATTCAATTGTTTTCTATGAAATAGTACCATCGATTGAAAGAAACTACGAAGCATTCCGGAGTATAATTGAGAGCATTTTTCCATAGTTTCCTACATGGTAACGTATGTTCAAGTTATCTGAGATCAGTTACATGAAAGCTCGTTCAAAAGTTACAAAATTGTTAATGAAATAAAACGCACATCATTTTTACAGATAGGTCTCTTCGACAAATTAAAAGCTTAGCTTTTCTCAGTATCGAAAGCTCAGGACAATTGCGAAATCATATTTCTAAATAATGCACGAGATTAAACCAAATATTAGAAGTTAAATACTGTGTATTTAATATAGCAATGTTTTTATTGAATACCGAACTTGTTAATTATATAGAAGCGTTACAATATTTATCATCTCACCGATCGGTAAAGTTGTTTCAATGTTCAAGATATATTATTAATTCTATACGTCGTGTATCGCTCAACGCATCTCGTGTTAGTTGAAAGGAAGACAAGAATCGAAAAAACAAATTGTTTTAGAATGCTTCCTTGTAATACGATACGTTAACAATATTTTCGGATTTATTTACCGTTTTCTTCATAAAATGGTAGAAAGGAGAATTGAACCATGTACAATTAAAATTGTTGTCCTTTTAGCTACAAAGAATAAAAATAAATTCCAGAAGAAACAGGTCGAACTAAAATAATCACAGTATTAGATTTCGTCTATCATAAATTGTGCAATATTTAAAATTTGAAAATCGACGCCATCGTTGTTGCAAAGTAGAAGATACTCCATTACAGTTGAAAGATTCATACCGAAATATTGTGACATACTTCGATCCTGACAACAATGCGAATTAAGTGGTACTAAGAACAAGATATTGGAAAGATTGATTTCAAATTCAGATTCAATTCACTGACTTGATAATTCGCATTAGTCGTCGTATTCGTGAATTTCAATCGAGCGTGCAATTTTTCGAATTTCCATTTGAGAGACTAATCGTGGAAGAGACTTTAAGAAACGATACGCAAATAAATAATACGCGATTGAAATGTTCGATTTCCGATCTTCCAAAAATCTTCACGATCGATTCACTGGAATCGAACATAAATTCTTCTCTCAGAATTCGTATCCGTTAGAAGCCTCCCTTTGTCTCGTTAGTCAACGAAATTTCTTTCGCGCCCAGCCGAAGGAGAAATCGTTCTGGGGGCTTAAGGGAGGTCTTCCCACCCCGTCTCAAGAAGCGTAAATCCACGTAATTCGATTTGGTATCGTCCCTTCGATTCCCGGGAAGCGCGCGGAGCTTTCGCAGATTCGTTCCTGAAGGAATAAGAGCCGAAGAAGAAGAGATGCTTACGACTGGTCTCGCGGACGTGATAAACTTCCGAAAGGTGTAGCTCGACGAGGGACGAGGAAGCTGCCAGAGACTAAGGGTCAGGTCAGATCGGGACGACGCTGAGGAAAAAAATAAGGTCTACATCTCCCCTGCCGGAAAGATTGCCCGACGGACAAGAGAATGGCGTGAAAACGTCTCCATTTGCGGGACAAAGAGTTCGACTTTTTCGGAGTCCATCTTCCATGCTTTATCCACGGGAGGTCCTTCACCCTTGGGCTTCCAACCCCCCGCGTGTGTTTCCCTCTGGCCTTCTTGCGCGACTGCTGAACTTATAATGGCGTCTCTGATCGGTTCGCCTACGACGATCGTTCTTTCGAAGCGATTTCATTTCGTCGATGAGAGAATTGTTTAATGGATTCATCGATCCCGTGGCTGGAGATTTCGAAAGACGAAATTCAAAATTTCAAGTTTCGTCAACCTCTTCAGGGAGGAATTGTGTCGTTCGAAATGAATCAAATTTCCATCAGATGTCGATCTATGATTTTACTTACCTTGTGACGTAGACAAATATCAATATCTGCTGTACAATTCTTCCCGAAGAGTACAATAAGTAGATTCTAAAAGAACCGTTGCAAGACTGAACTATGTACGGAAGTTTTACGTATTAATCTCGTTACTTCATTTAGAACAAAAATGTTTAACTGCGCTCTTAATTCCACGTCGGCGAGATCGTAACCAAACATTGCCCTCGTTTGGAAGTGATCTCGAGATGAGGCATCGTACAATCTCTGTAACACTTCCTCTTGTCAGAATTAAACGCGTTACTAATACTTGAATCTCGTATCAGTGCCACGGTACAAAACGCATAGGACTATACGAGCAGGGAATATATTTGATCTGGATACGAATCGAACCACCGGTGATCTGAATTTCCCTCGCCGATCGTTTCATATTTCGTAGTCGACCTAGTTCCGATCGTAAGTAACACGACGACGACGAGCTATATTTATCCGTTTCGACTAGTCGCGATCTATTCTTCGGCTGGATGACGATCGTCATCTTGACGATTATTGAAGATGACATAGCGAATAACAAAGTATCTTTACGCTTTCGCGAATAAGAAGTAGTTTTAGCATGGAAAGAGAGACCAACATTAATATATTATACTTTCTTCGTCCTCGCAATGATCACCGATCACGGAAACACGTGTGATCCGTGTTCAAAAGTCGTTCGAACTTACCAAATGACAAAATAGTGAGAAAGGCGACTATTGAAGATGATCTAACGAATAACAAAGTATTCTAACGATCTCGCGAAGGAGTAATTAGATGCAAGAGAAAAGATAGTCTCCGAAGAAACGTTTACACTAAATTCGTAATTGTGATAAATGGAATACGGTTCGACGGTTTGACCACCGATCACGGAAACATACGTGATTCGTGTCCAAAAATCGTTGGAACTTACCAAATGACGAAATAGTGAGAAAGGAAGAAATGACGACTATTGAAGATGATCTAACGAATAACAAAGTATTCTTACGATCTCGCTGAGTAATTAGATGCAAGGGAAAAGATAGTCTCCGAAGAAACGTTTACACAACACTCTCTTCGTTCTCGCGATAAATGGAACACGGTTCGACGGTTTGACCACCGATCGCGAAAATACGCCAGGTAATCCGTGTCCAAAAATCGTTGGAACGAACCGTGTGACGAAACGGTGGAAAAGGAAGAAATCCGCGGCAAATGAAATCGCGGTAGGTCGATTCGCAGACCGAGAACGCGTGTACCAGCTCGTGTATGGAGAACAAGTTCGAGAGATTGGCGGTGGCTGCAGTTGCTATGGCGACAGGACCGTCTAAATCCGCGAAGCACCCTTCCGTCGTCATGGGTCGAGGGGTGGGTGGCGGCACGGGGGTGACAATGGGGGCGCTAAGCCTGGAGATTTGCAGGGACCACGCCGGTTGGTCGGTTCATTGTTTCAACGCCGGCTCTGTCGGCGAAACGTATCACCACGAGCTGAATCTCTCTCTCTTTCTCTCTCTATCTCTCCCTCTTGCACTCTCCTCACCCTGCTCCGCGTGCAGCTGAGAAAAAAGTCGTGAAACTTAGGCAGAGACGAACGAGCGGCGGCCACACGTTGAATATAAATCGCATCGCCTCGCCGCCGCTCCGTGGAAACCACTTTCGGCCGAGAAAAATGCCCTTGAATTAAATCGGCCGCTATTAATTTAATGGCCACTTCATTAGAGGCTACGATACGAGTATCGGTTTCTCACGAACTCGCTTTTTTTAACCCGTGAACGTCTCACTTCTTTGTACGCGCGATTCTCGTTGGATATTTCGATCCGCTCGATCGTCCTTGCGTGTCTATCTTTCTTTGTTTCGAATTAAAGAGACGGATGTCGCGACTACCGTGGATCACTTATTCGCGCGCGGGGCGTTCGAAATTCGAATTTTTCGTTCCCCTTCTGCGACCGTTCTAGGCAATTGCAACGAACGAGCCACGTTGTCGAAGATGGTTTCTTCGTCGTACGACAGAATAACGGTAACAATGGAGAACCGTTGCGACGTAGACAAAGATCAATATCTGCTGTACAATTCTTCCGGAAGAGTACAATAAGTAGATCCTAAAATAACCGTTGCGAGACTGAACTCTGTACGAAAGTTTTACGTATTACTATCGAATCGTGGTTTCAATGGAGGAACCGCCATTGATGGATACGCGTAGATGCGTATAGATTCTCCTTCGACGAATCGAAAATGGTTCACACTGTCTGCGAAATATAGAATGTTCCGTGTTCGAGTTTTTGATATATTAGGGGTACGAGTTATCAAAGGTATCACCTACTTGTCAAATATGCGAGTTATCAAATGTGTCACCTACTTGTCGAATATGCGAAACTGAACCGACGATCGAACATATTTTAATCGAATGTTAAAAGTGTCAAAGGCAGGGGATAATTTTTGGATCAAACTTCAATCACGAAGAAATTAACTACACTGGAAGATAATAAAAAAAGTTGTATTCTTCAAAGATAGACGTTTGCTAAAGAAACGTGTATATGAGGAAAGAACGTATACTACAACGTAACGAGTCGAATACGTTTCGGTTCATCACTTGTTTTCTTTTATAAATAACATTGTCTTCTACCTGAACACTACCGATGGTAAATCAATCGCGAAGTTTTCTGCGGTAAGAAGATGAAATGAAAGAAATACAGTTCCGATTTCTACATTTTAAGCCTGATCTCTTTAGACAATCTCGATTTTATTTTATCGACTACGCTACAAAAGTAGAATTGCAAAAATGGTGACAATAAAAATTCATATGTGCACTTATCGACACCACGTGTTTAGCCAGCCTGGATCAACCTGTCATTACGTTCCGACATTAACATTCATATGAAATCGAATCCCGTAATTTATGCTCGTTCTGTCTTTGTTCCTTTTTTCTTTCCACTGCGTCCAGTTTCAACCGTATAATGACATGGCGCATAAAGAGCGGTATCAACGGAGAAAAACCAGTGAAATTAATGCACAAAAGAAAAATAGAATGTTTAATACGCGATTTGATAAGATTAAAATGATATACAATTACTTATAAGGAACATATGTTAAATTTCTACGAAAATACTACTCTTTTCGTTTAAATAATGTATTACTTTTGAAGAAGTAGACCACCAAGACTAGTCGAAATCTTAAGTATACGTGAAAAGTGAGAACAATGCTTCGTTTAGAAGCCATTATTTATTTACTTTTGATAGTCAAACGTACGAAAATTAGTTCGGAATATACGTTTCTTCCTTTAAAAGAATCTTCAATAGAAACACAATACTGACATACATATGGTATCTTAATCGTTCAAGGTGATCATTAATAATAGAGTACAATGTCTTACAATCGTAAGGTATCCGTAAGGGAAGGTACACATATGTAAATAATTTTTCAAAATTAAAAAGTCTTGTATATCTTACACCAAAAGGACAATAAAAGAAGCAGGTACACTGAACCAAATTTTCCACTTGTAAAATACTTCTTTCGTAGCATGCTCGATGAAATACAAATTGCGAAGGCTTTCATCAGGGTCGAAATCGAAGAATTCTAGCTCCTTCTACGTGTCACAAAAATGGTCTCCCGTAGTACACTATTCTAATCGAATAATGAATCATCGAATCTAATTTTTTTATCATTATTTTACTCACTTCGTTCCGATAGTATATCGTCGAGTCGGTGTTCCCAAAGTTGTTACGTAGTTCTACACACGAGAAATTCCAGAATGTCACTATCGTGGTATCGCCGAAGTCCCCGAAGCCGCGCCATCGTCAGAATTTTTAGAATTCAGTCGGTTCCAACGCACCTGGTCCTCGATGTTGAATAGCGATTCTCATCCGGACGACGATACAATGATAAATACTACCAGTTAAACGCGTTACAGCGTGTTTCCATTGATAACCCGCGAACGAGACTGCAGCGTCGATTCTACGAGGCTTTCACTTTGTATTCGACTTATGGTAAACACGGCTATTAATCGTTTCGCGGATAATAGGAATTAGATTCGGTTCGGTTTGTCGTTGGCCGTTCGCCGCCTCTTTTACGAGGTATAAACGATATTTATGACCGTAATCCACTTGCCGCGAGCGTCCTAATGGTTGATTGCTTCAGTCTCGGATAGAATTCAAGTTCGGCCGAATCTCGCGGAAACCCAACGCGCGTCGTAATATCAGGATTTATGGGGGATAAATAGTGGATAGTGGCGAGTAAGTCATCCACGACGCGAAAGAAGAATCCTAAACGATGGACAAATTGTCCAGTTTATTCCAATACGCGTCGGTTATACCCTGTAAATGGAATTGCGGTACTTGAACGTTGCGAATCGAGGAGATAAATGGCACTTCGTGTACATGGCCGTTCCGTTGCCCAAGGAAGTGTTCGCAAATCCTTTAATACTCTATAGATGTTGGCGTTTGAAATTCTAATCGACGAAAGACAGGCTTTACAACTTCGTGTTCGAATTTTTATCGATTCAGTTTCCAACGACTTATAGTCCCCTTTTGATGCCTCGGGTAATAATTCATGAATACGATAGCAGGCATTGCGAGACCGAGGGTTTTAGCGGTTTCGTGTAATCGGAGATTTTGTTGTAATTTAATGTAAATTTAATATCGCGTAGGTAGAATGGGTTACGACAGTGTGGACAATGAAAGAACAGCTTTGCCGCTAAATGTCGGAAATAATTATTTCGTATTGTACTTGTCCCGGTAGACAAGAACCGTCTATTAACGAGCTCTGTCGCAGGAATGACAATCGTCGTGTCGCCATTTTATTACTCGTAGGAATATCTTAATTGGTAGCAGATTGTAATTCTTAATTATTTTACTCTCCGATATCTAAACGTCTAAAAATTACCTGTCCATGGCTCGTTGTTCGCCAGAGAAATTTCCAGACATTACTTAATGTCAACTAATTGCTGTTCGCTTCGGTGAATTCGCACCAATCGCACAGAATATTTATTGCGCGTTGTGTTAGCGTACAACTTTGGCGATGGCCTGTTCGGCCACAATAATTAATGAGCTGACGAAAGGTATATAAATATCCAGAAAGTGGTCATGGTTCAATGATCATGTTCTATGCTAATGCGAAAACTATTAATTTACAGTGATCGATAACAAACCACTCGAGGCGGTATACGTACGGTATGGAAAAGTAGGCGCAAACTCTGAGTACGAGTAAGAAAGAATACTTTTCAATTTTATTGCGATATTATTGTAAAATGGAAACAATTCAAGTATTTTCATCGCATCGTTATGGATACTTTAATCATTTTTAACAAGTCAATTTAATATTTTTAACGCTTCCGATCTTTCGTGTTTGGATCTTCGGAAATGAGCGATTCAAGATTTTAAATTAGAAGTGTGTTTAACGTGGCAGTAAATAATACAGAATTACGAGAACGCGATAAACTATAATATTTTTCTGCAGGGTGTGCCGAGATAATATAGATTCAATGTTATTTAATTTAAAGTATATTGATGCTGAAGGCAGTACTATTGTTACGATTTATGAGAATCTATTATGGAAACTAACTTTTGCCTTCTCTTGTAACGAAAATATTGAATTAAATATTTAGTTTTTCTAATAAGCAAGACGTCTTATTTTTAAAATATTGATGAATCTAGCTTCTTACGAATGATTGCGTTCAAGTCTTCGATTACTCCAATTAATATATGAAAATAATTACACGCAAAGAAACAGTATCGTAATCTATCGATATCTCATCGAATGGTGAAAATCTTCGGTACATGAAGATTAATTTTCTTAATATTGTCGTTAAACATAAATATAAATATAACTCGCTGAAAATAAATATTTACTTTACGCGTGTAATACTACACATAAAGACGTTAAATAAAAAATAAAATAGAAGATTCTTCGAACGATACTTAAATATGTGTAACATATATTGATCAGTTAACATTGAAGTCGTTACCCACTAAGCACCCACTTATTATTATTACAAAATTTATGTTTATCACCTATAAAAATCACGCGACATTTAAACGAACATATTTTAATGCATCGATTAATTCTTTTCTTTGTATCCGATAAATAAAACACTGGTGCATAACGAGTCAACGCAAGTATAAAACAATCGAGAAAGAATACTATAGAAGCACGACTTGTGCTCATGAACCGATCGATTAGAACAATTACGCCGATATTAATCTCGATATATTTCTTGCCAAAAATCTGACCGAAAGACGAGCCAAATTCCATCGCTATGGTTCACCCAGCCGGACTTTGTACGAACAAAACGATATCCATTAAAATATTGCACAGAAACTCGTACCCAAAATGGTAACTGTCTCTCCGGCAACTGTCGATCAATTAAGGCGATGAAAACCGAACCAGAAATCCCCGAATACTCGAGTGACAGTAATAGGTACTCGTATCACAGAGACACACAGTACCGCGAAAGGCCGGTCTTCCACAAAGTGGTAACGTGATTCGAGTCGGGGGTCGTGACGTCGCGGACGGCCATCTTTATTATGACAATAATTTAATTTCGAGCCGGGGACTTCTGGGTCCGCTCGTAAATACGGCGATTATCGGTTGCGCTTATTAAATCCGTCCAGGGACATGTCCTCTCTCCGCTCGAAGCCAGCTCGAAGCCAGCTCGAAGCCAACTCGAAGCCAGCTCGAGTCTCGAGTCCTCGCTGGTCCCATCTTGACCCAAGATCCCTCTCAGTGTTTCTCCCTTCCACGGTAAGCCGTTTTCTCAGGCCTTTCTCTCGCTTCCACTGACAACGTCCAATCCGCGGTTGGTACGTGTTATCTTTTTCCTCTGCGAGGCATCCTTTACGATCCGCCGATGCTAATTTTACGGGCCTATATCGCTTCAGCAGCAACGTGGCGGCAGAGCGGCGGCAACGTGGCATCAACGTGGAACTCGCAGCGCAACTACGAGACCCCGGTTCCCCTACCGGGCCCCCCGTTTCAGCCCCTCCCGGTCCCACCGGTCCCCTCTCCTAGCGGCGGCTTCACTGATGATGACGAGATGATCACTTAATTTGGCCAACAGCTGCCGCGTCCTCTTCCTCCTTTTCTTCGTCTTCTTTGTCTTCTTCCTCTTCTTAATCTCGTTTCTCATCCTTTGCCTCTCCCTCCTCGACTTCCTTTCGTCTCTCGAGTTGGCTCTCCGTCCCTTTATGGCCTGGTCCCGCCGCAAAGGGAGGACTCCTACCGCCAATGAGTCCGTAGTCTTCAAAGAGGACACTCGTCCCGAAAAGATGTCCACTTTGTTGCGGGGCTGGTAGCTGCCCGTGGATTTTTTACGCCAATCGCTGGTTCGCGTGTTAATTTCGACGGGGTTCCGCCAGCACTCCACCGGTGAACGTCTGCTCTGATTGGCGAGGAAGATTGAAGAGTGGAATTTAGCGACTACTTGTTGAAAAGCGATCTTCTCGAAGAGATTTGTTCGCACCTGCTGCTCTCCCCGTTCGTCGTTGATCGAGCTTTTTATTGTGTCAGCCGAGTTTGTCTTTTCGAATTAAACGACTGCATTTGTCAAATTCAACTCCGCGACACGTTACTCCGCACTCGTGTTACCCCACGCCGGTTCGTTAAAAATTTCACATCTTTCCGTACCATAAGACACATTCGTTTCTCACTCCGTGAAATGACATCGTAAATCATTTTCCAGTTAACGCTTTTAACTAACTCCCGTTTCATTTGCATACGCACCGCTTACGTGCATTTTTACCCCCGGCTCTGCGATACACGACGAATAACTTATTATTAGACGTCAATTGGAGAATTTGTAATACCGCGCGGAATAAATTAACAATCCCCGATGTTCACCGTTCGTCATCACCGGAAACTGTTCCTGGAATCTAGCATCAACCCCCGGTATTTCCTGAATAGTTTCGGGAGAACAATCGCTTACGCAATGAAGAAATCAACAACAGGAAACCGCAATTCGCATCGCTAATCAGCTCACCGGCGAACCAAACTTTCAGAAATAAATGCTCATCAAGATGTTTTCGCTCGTAATTACGCCCGTATTGTTGCAATTATTAAATCCAACCAGACGTCGTTTCCTTTTCAAAGATTAACCTTTCGAAGTTCAACCGTAAAGGGAAGACACCTCGAGCGTGGCTGGAATATTTCTCCGAATATTAAAAAACGGACACATCGGATAGCATAATCGCGAGCTTACCGTGAGTTTAATCAGCACGTATTCAAAATAGAACCATTCTTTCCCGCGTAAATCACGGTATCAAGCGGCGACCGAGCTAAATTAAGTGTCCATTACCCGTTTCTCCTTCGAGTATAGAGCGGGTCCTCAAAGTGGCAGCCAAAAGCCAAATTTCCGGATCCTCGAACCGGCTAATACACGGATTCCACGAGCGCCGGTTCTTTTTAATCCGGGAATGATTATTTATGGACATAAGAGGACAGCCGAGGGACCTAACCGTCGCCTAAATAAGGTGTCGGTCTCGCATACCTATACGAATCCGTTATTAAATTATTATACGAGCGGATGATTTACGGGCTTTTTCGTCATCCAAGATCAACGGCCCCGGGTACTTTCTTCACGGTTCATTAGAGAAACCAGGTGTATCCGACGAAATTGGACCGACTTCTCGCGTACTTTTGTTCTTCAGGAAGCGATCATTTATAACGAGAACATTGGATTTTACCGAAACTTGCTCCCGATATCGTTTCGACCGCGACTTTCCATGGGAATTCGTTCGTCAAGAAAAGGCACGTTGCTTCGAGAAAGGGTTGCAGAATCCACAGACGGACGAGTAGCAAAATCATCAATGATATTGTATTTAAACGCTTTGAGAGCAA
Organism: Ptiloglossa arizonensis; assembly: GCF_051014685.1. Lineage (NCBI taxonomy): Eukaryota > Metazoa > Arthropoda > Insecta > Hymenoptera > Colletidae > Ptiloglossa > Ptiloglossa arizonensis. Next base: position 7,572,808 of record NC_135054.1, on the reverse strand, counting down.
TTCGAGTCCTCTTCTGTGAATTTGATGGTTTGAAATATCGATGGGAAAAGAAATGCAAGAAGAACGAGTTGTTCGAGAGTGTAAATATCAATAGCGTGGTATTTACTATCGGGAAAGTTAAAAAGAGAAACCATTGAAATAAAAGTGTATTAAAAATGTAAAATAGAATATTTTTAGTATCTAAAGTTACTATACACTGTCATTGATTACAGATTTTATCGAAGAGGACCACAACTGAGGCTGAAACACTGAAATGTAATACGATTGTTTAAACCATGCTTGTATATTCGTCCTATCGATCCTCGCTACAACGAGGAATGTTTGTATACCTATTATCCAATTAAATTTTATAAAATTAAATTATGCGGTGTAACTGAACCAACATCCTTGAAAAGTGACTGTTTCTCGGTATATAGTCAAGGTGGGTTAATGAAGTAGAAACATCAGTTTTAATTACTTCTCATAAATATTAACATTTATCAGCACAGAACATAAAAAGAATCACTTCGTATAGCGGTATCGATTTTAGATTCTATAAAATCCGTTCACTACTTCAAACAGGATTTACGATGAAATTATGTAGATTCGAACAACTTGTAATAAAATTGATGTCAACTAGAAATAGACACTGCTTCAGCGATGCAATGTAAACCTCTGCGGTAATCACACGAACGATTTTCTTATTTCTTTACTAAACTAATTCACCTAGATGCTAATTATTCGTTGTGCGTTTGAAAACTAACATCATTTAAATCTATTTAATCACAATTTAACAACTACGCAGCGTCGACAATTACGTTAATATACTTTCGATTAAAGTGTAAGTGCTCCGAAGGTACATTTCAAAAATTCGAAATCAACGGATTAAAAATTTCAAGAATTGAATACCTACAAAATATTTCAATTTCTAACGACGCGTACAGAGCAAGAAACGAATCATTTAGAAGCCAGTTTGCACGAGATTCGTTTATCCATATCATCTTCCATACTTCGGCAAAAAATTGCAACATCACACAGTATCTGCTAAACGTGTAGATCCACCTCCTCGATACCGTGAAATCGGATTGCATACCTTTAAGTTACACACGCGCGCACTTCATTTTCTTCGCAAGAAACTATCGAGCCATTAAAACGCTTTCACGATGCGTTCAAACCGCACACACTTTTCCCGCAACCACCAATTAAGTCCCGACCACCGAACGGTTAATTGTTCCAGCAAAAATCTCTCCGCTTGTATTAATCAAACGAATTCTCGCACGATCGTAAACTCGAGGAAAACAAACAAAAACCGCGCTGATCGAAATAAATTCCGTCACGCTCCAGCGCGAGAGCCATCGATCCGAAAAAAAAGAGATGATCCCCGTCCAACAAAATTGAAACCCGATTCATCTCGACCGTGCGATCGAACCATCGATTATACCCGGGTGCACGGATTTCCCCGGAATCCGACTGCGCGTCTCGTCGCGCCGCCAAGGTAGAGCGCGGCAACCTCTCGAAATCCCCATAAACTTCATAAATTTATCGGGCGGCTCGTCTGTCGCCGAGTGGGCTTCGCTATTTTCGAAGCGGCCGCCCCTCGGTCCCGGCTACGTGGGCCGCGGCGTAATTCAAAAATTCAAATTACGTATTCTATTAGGTGCGAGGCCGGCCGGAGGGCGAGACGGAGACCGACGAGCGAACGAGGGAGCGGGACGGGGCCCGACGGACGGCCGGGGCCCGGTGGAAGAGAAGAAAAAGGGGCGACGAGTCGAGGGAAGAGGAGCGCGAACAGCAAACCGAGAAAGAAAGGACGAGCCACTCTGGTCGAGGGTACAAAAGGAAGGGTCCGGTAGGTGCGCCGTGAGCCCGCCGAGGAAGGGGTGGCTGCCTGGGACGCCGAGCGGTGGGGAGAGCCGAGAAGAAATGAGAAAGAGTGTAATAAATTGGCGGTGAGATTATTCTCGACGTGCATTAAGACGTCAAGCGGCGACGGACGACCTGGAAAGTATTGCCCGACACCTTCTACGCCACTATTCTCCCCCTCCATGTGTCCCCACCGCTCCACCCTTTCCCCCACCCGTTACTCGGCCACGTTCCCCTACCACCGGGGGCCTGCCGAGACTGGCCGGTTCATGGGGTCCCCCTTCAACGACCTACGGCCCTGCTGTCCGAACACAAGCTGGACAGAGAAAATTATGCTCGGCCTAATCAGCCGGAGGTGTGAACGTGCCCCATCTGAATTCGTTAACCGCGCCTTGTGGGCCCGCAATAAGGCCGATTCTAAATGTTCCCGGTCGTCTGCGTTCCCCCTGCGACTGTTTCGGTAAGTTCTCCCTTTGCGCTCGAGACTGATTGGATGTACGTTTATAACGGGCCGCGTAGACGGTCAACCCTTTGTGTTTCTATGTCGAGATGAACACGACGCGGTGTTTTCTACCAATTGGATAGAAATGTCAACGCAAGAACGAAGGAAACGGAAACGATACCGCTCGGTACAGAGACGCTAAGCGTAATTATAAATGTTGGAGATTACTGGGTACCAATTGACGAGGTAATTATCCGAGAAGACGATCGAATGGGAATTTATTACATTGTCCTGACTCCTAGGGTGTAAAGAACGACTTCCGGTGGTGCAAAGAACGAACGAGTGAACGTGCAATTTTCAGCCAGTATCGTGGATAAAAGTGTCTACTATTCTAACCGAAATGTCCTCTTTCGTAAGGGGACGTCTTCGCACGGCTGACACCGCGACAATTTGTCTTTCAGTTCTTTCGAATCACAGACGAGGAATTCGTTACGAATATTCGTATAAAAATACGACAAAGTGACCGAGAACTACACGCGCTATTTCTGCAAGACATCTTCGAAGTCTGCAAATCAATTTTCAATTTCATCTTTTTCAAATCGCTTCTCGATCGCTTCGAAGTGCTACCAGATCACTGGAACAGAGAGTATTTGTAACAGAGTTCATCATCCAAGAATCGAAGTGTATCGTCGGCACCAGGCGTTAGAAACACTGACAAAAGCGAGAGAAAAGAAGGCCGAGAACAGACAATCTCGAGATTCGATCTTGCGGTTGAATGAGATGTTTGTCCAGTGGCTGACCATGGTGTTTCCGGGAGTGTTAACAAGTCCCGATCGTTTTCTCTCCGCCGAAAGGATGAGAGCTTTATGCGGCCGTCCGCGCACGGTGCCAGGTGTTGGCCGCATAATGTATTACTTAACACCCACCAAAAAGGACCCACGTGCAGCCACGGGGGGCCTCGGATACCTAATCCATCCACCTGAATCGTGTTCCAGCCGGTATTCTCCGGGCCGCAGTTTAAAGCTGCCTGATGAGGAAAGCTGATCTGGAACTGATTTCGGAAATGTTGAAATTGAACTAAACGTTACGAAGCATTTTAGAAGCTGCACTGAATGTTTACAGCAGTCTATTAATAATATTCAACGCATTGTAGGGGAGATACTGTATTATTTAACCATATGGTTTTCGAGCTTGTTCAATGGAAGCTACGAAGCTAAAAGGAAATAGTTGGTTAATTGTGAACACCGCGGAAAATTGTCTTTAAATATTGTAACATACTGGTGTGTATTTGAAACTGTTTGTCCAAACGTGATTATGGGTTTATGGTACTTTTCGTGTCGCAGAGTTTCCGTGTGCAAGTCTTGTTATTTAGTCCTGTGTCACAAAACTTGATGACTAAACCATTGTACCAAGGTTGTACGTCTTATACATTTTGACGATTAGAAATTATTGATACAGCATAATAGCATAAAATAAAGAGAGTAAACTTCGTTGATTATACGCATTTATGTCTTCGTCAAACAACTGACATTATTTCCTCTCCTTCCCTTCGTTCGTTCAACTCTAACCATATTCTCCTGTGTATTTAACCTCTAA